>NC_084589.1:19706853-19789353 GCF_033807715.1 Cololabis saira | reverse complement strand
CATATGAAGAAAAATGGGCTTTAAAACACTCAAACTACTGGTTCACGTGAGCAAATGCTTTGTCCATAGTTATCTACATCCTGTGACTGAAACCTATATTTAGGCCTAAGTCATCTCATGATGCACAGGACAGTTGTATTCACTCTGCTCTCTTTATCTTCTATATAAGTATATGAATTATTTCTGTCACTAACTTTGTGTTTCTCATGGCAGGTGTTTTTGTCCTTGTTTTTACCTTTGTTGCCGTATCCCCTCAGTCTACTGGTCGAGCCAGAAAGCTGCTCTTACACAGTTTGGTTCTTCTGGAGGTCTCTTCCCACAAAGAGGGAACATTTTTACATCCCTAACCCTAACAAAGATATGATCCACTGGGTTCCAAGGACAGACAACTTTTTGTTTTTTTAACAGTTAGGACCTGTATTTAATTCTACTTTACAAAAACGTAGATGAGTTACCTGTCCTGAGAATACGTTTTGTAATATTTTTGTGATATGAACACAAAGTGTGCTGAACTGAAGTGATTTCAAATAAACTGACAATACAGCTGTTATTGTACTGCTGATTCTACTATTATTTATGAATCTTTATAACTTATGTCCTGAATTAGGAGAAATCATATTACCACACTGACAATAAGAGCAAAGATGGATAATTTCCCAGTGTCCAACAATGAAGGACTAAAAAGATTAAAAAAATAAAAGAGCAAGATACACATTGGGGAAAAATTCACAAAACGTCAGATTGTGACTGTGAAAGAACTAATGTGGTCAGACCACTGACTGTCAAACTCAAAAGGCATTTTGCTTGATTAGAGTAAGTAAATGAAGGGAAAAATACTTCAAAGTGTTCTGGCTGTCATATTTGTTAAGGACATGAAAGTCCTGCATATGAAAGAAATTGTGTCCTGCTAATGCCAAGAAAACTCATACATTTACATCTGGGTAGGTGATCAAATCTGATCCTGCGCCTGAAAAACCTCAAAGCAGTTGTTTTGCAAAATGATATTCATGAAAAGCAGTGAAAAACAGAGTTGCTCTCGATCAGAGTAATAATGACCCTGCAGGCAGAGCAGAGCAATTAAAGGAGTCCAGGGAAGAGATGAGAACTATTAACAGCCACAAAGGACCTTCTCTTCCCCAGTTTCACTCGTACTCGCTCGGCCGAGACTAGCAAAGCTTTACACTGATGAAAACATTGCTGCAAATCCTGAAAAGGCACTAATTACAGAGAGGGGGTGCATGTTGCATGGGAGACAAGAAGAGGGGGAAGACATAAAGCTCCCTTGTGCTTTAGACACATTTCCTGTCCAATTTAATATGTTGCATCACTATTTTAAATCTTCTGTTGCTTGCATATAATTGCACATTGCACAGGGCTTACTGCTTGACCCCAGTGCAGCTAGCAGAACTGCAATGGAAAGAGAACATGGCAGGGATGTCACTGTGCCAGGTGTTCTCAGGTCGGCTCTTTGTTGCTGATACAATGATCATGTGCGCAATTAATACTTAAGATAATGTCTTATTATTACTAATTAGGGATTTTTTTTTTCCTGCTGAAAAACAAAGGTTTATTTACGGCATGATGGTGAGGGGATTAGCACCGTCATTCACAACAATAACGTTCCTGATTTGAGCCTTAGCTGATTCCCGCGCCCTTCTACGGTCTAAAGACATGCACGCTTGGTTAATTGATCGTCTGAAAATGGCTGTATGTAATATGAATGTGCATAGCTTTCTGTATTTGTGTGTTTGCCCTGTGTTGGAGCAGATGTCCATCCATGAGGTTAGCCCGCATTCTCATCCAATGACAGCTGGTGAAAGCCTTTTTTTCAGGTTTTTGTAAAAGTTCTAGCTAATTCTTTATTCTGCATTTCAACATTGTTCCTTGAAGAAATATCCGAAGGGATTTGTATTTTTCTCCTTTTAATTCAAGGAATTTATAATGCATAAAAATGCATCTTCAGTCTCTCCAATGTCGCTGTATCTTGAACCATCAATAATCAATAGCTAATAAAACCACATGTACAAAGGATTACTGTGGAAAACCTATGTTAAGGAGCTACATTTAGTTTGAATGTTTTAATGCGCAAAAGAAACTTTTTTTTTTTAACCTTGCCCGGAGGTGGCATCTACGTAGGTCTCTGGGATCAGAGACATGAATAGACAGATAGAAATCTGGTTAGATAAATAAGTATTTTACACATGTTTTGAAAGAAATGTGGACCATGGGTTCCATACCGTTAGCAGCAACAGGTCCAGAAGCCAAGCTCTGTGTCTGTGACTTTGGATTAGTGCCTTCGGGAAAGGCAATTTAAACTTTTGTAACGGCCACAGTGATGAAGAGAAGTATATGGACATTTTAGAACAACATATTGTTGTATGCAAGACAAAATCAGGGACACCCATATATTTCTTTCCAGGACAGTAAAACTACATTGAGCAGATTCTGTGTTACAAAGGCATCAATGAGAAAAAAACATGTTTTTGCTGGAAGAATAAAGAAAAAACTGAAAGGCTTCATCACTTGGTATTTTCAATGCCAGAATGTCTTTTCAGTGTTTTGAGAGGGAATCACAAAAGGTTTTGTTTTTGTGAAAAAATACTTTAGCCCTGAAATGCAATAAAAGGATGTACATTCACATGATAAATGAATTTGATGAGATAAAAAATTGAAATAGCTTGGGCTCATCCTGTCTGCTAAGAAATAATATTCAAAGTAAATGTTTTAGCACTTTTTTATTTGTATATTTCCTATACCCCGAACTTTCTTGGACTTGAACATGTTAAGTATATTCATATCTGCACGTGCAGTACATTTATAGATATGAATCTAGTCTTTATTTATACTTATCATGTATTTTATTGTATTGTGGTATATCAGTGCAGTATTGTCATATGTGTTTGCACAACATAAACATGTTACTGACAACATCAATAAATATAATGTGGCTTTGGCTTTGAAACCATTTACAGCTTTAAACTAAAACATCAACTTTACTTCTTACTCTATATTCCATACAACCACTGGATAAAGAGAAGCTTCATGAATCGATTCATGTCTTTTCATCAGATGTATTGCAACATGTGATCAACCTTGGTTTATGCTACAAAAAATTTACTTTTGTCCACACTTTCCTTCCTGCAGAGAAATCTGCTGTTTGTCTTATGACAGGCATACCATTAATCCACTCTAATCCGCTTAGCAAGATCAAAGTCAGACTTTTAGTATAATTAAAATAAATATTGCATTATTTAAAAAAACATTAAGAAATGCACAACCATGAAGATTTTTTTCATTTGTGGAAATAGTTGCCCACTTCTTGTGTATCATATTTAATGCTCACATTTTAACATTCTATTACAATTAAATAGATCACAGATTATTATTATAATAATTATTATTATTAAAATTTATTTTTCTGTAATTCCTGTATGTTATCAGACATCAGTGTAAAGTGGCTCTATTATGCTCATTTTAAATTGTCTAGTTTTAATATTGAATATTTTTCCCCAGCATCCAACTCTAGAAGCTTCTAATGATTTCTGAACAACAGAGTTAGACAACCAAAAGGAAAGACTCTTGCTGAGCAGATGTGGCTCAAGTGATTTGGCTCAAATGTTTTTTGATTGGTCAATTTCCTGGAGACTATGTGTCTTTCAGTTGCTCACCATCGATGTTTACAGTATGTGTTATTCAGTATGCACATTTAGAAGTAGATGTGGGAAGCGTGGTGAAATGCAGCTAAGTCAGAGATCATCTTCAGCCACATGACCAACAATCAAAGCTGTGTTAGACAGATAGTCACTGAAATTGTTTTTCCTTGCCACTGTTTGGCTCAAGGTTTTTCTCCCACTAGGGGAATGTTTTACCTGAAATTGTTTATGTTATGTTTATGTAGTAATTGCTCGTGGGGTTATGTTCTGGGTCTCTGGAAAGTACCTAGAAACAACTTCTGTTGTAATATATAAATAAAATTGAATTAAAAAAATGCAATTGAATTAAACGTTTTCCGTGGCCCTGCGATGGCCTGGCGACCTGTCCAGGGTGTCTCCCTGCCTCTCGCCTTAAAATTAGCTGGGATAGGCTCCAGCAGACCCCCGTGACCCTGCAAAGGATAAAGCAGGTATAGATAATGGATGGAGTGATGGATGAAAGTTTTCCTTTCCAGCATGTGTGTGGTAACTATGGTCAATGTTGCCACAGTGTTTGCATTGAAATGCACACACTCACTGTTTCCAAGCACAGCACATTTTACCCACCCCCTACACTTCAGATTCAGATGCTTCTAGCGCACTTACTTTTAACTAGTACTGCAAATGCTGCAGTATATCCTGGGCCTTTTGACACCAACCTGTTTTTGTTGTTGTTTTTTTAGACTTAATGGAAACAAAAATAAAACCCTAATTAAGAATTACTAGCACATGGACTAGGTCGGAAAATGTGGTAGCACTTTGCTACGCAGTAAACATTTTCATAAGGTGTGTCTCCTTTCCCGTTGTAGGCATTTGTTTCTTGTAAATGCCATCTTTATCAAATGTATTTAAAATATTTTTGGCCAAAATTGTTTAAATCAGTTGTGTTCAGATGATTTATGTTCACGTGAGAGTAATTTAGAAACTGAATAAACAGAGACCCGCCGCCAGGTAGTCCTGCAGAGGTTCCTGAAGGCTTCTTTTTTAGGGCCATTCCTGGTAATGGAGATGCGTCCACAATCCAGCCACTAAAAAAACGCCCACTACTCTTGCGGGCATGTTGCCTGGAGCATATGGTTATACTGTATGAGGAAATTTCACCCTCTCTTACATCATCAAGAGCTAATGTTGGAAAAAACAGACTCCAGAAAGAAGCATTCTCGACACACTGAAACCAGGTGTGTTGCACATAAGAATACTTCGTAATACATTCACTTTCCTTTTTGAGCCTCTTGACATGTCTTAAATCATAACTCCTCATGATAATGCCATAGTTCTCAGAAAACACAGAAAAACATGATATGGGCACCTCAAAAGTTGAAGTGATGTTTGTAAGGATTCATTTAATCAAGTTTTTCAGTGTTTTTACCCAAACACCATTAGATATTAATTTTAATAGTCAAGATTTAGGGTAAAATAGGTCGCGCACATCCAATAGCTCAACAGGTGCTGGTCTCAAAGCGTAGATCCAGGAAAAAATAAGAGAGGAGACCGCACACTTTTGCTCCCTATTGCAGATTTATTTAGTAAATCAATACGTCGTAACGTTTCGAGCGCATTTTGCTCTTCTTCAGACTGACTGAAACATGGAAACGCTTAGTCTTTTGGAAATGTTTGAGTATTCCATAGCATGCTTCCCACTTCTGGTACTAGGGGTATATTAAGTCTGCTCTCTGTCCAAGCTGAGTTAAAAGCTGTGACCAGGTTCTTGCGTACAAAGGACCAATATGTGGCCCCAGGTTAGCGCTGTTAGTTCAGGAAGCTACAGAGAATAATTCTAAATTGCCTTTGTGAGAAAGGTTACTGCAACAGGGTCAAGCATCAGCACTATTTAAAATGTCAATGATACAATGAGGACACGTTCCTGGAGTGTGTGTTTATGTGTGTTGGCTCATGAACAAGCATGGCTGTGGTTGAGAGGAGCTATCATAGCCTGGCCTTAAAGTCACATTTAATTGGCGTATTCCCCCAAGTAAATAAAAAAGGTGACATTTTCTCTTTGGTGCCTGGACTGGAATGCTAAAAACCGATGGGCTGAGGTCCCTGAAATGTCAAGGAGGAATAATTTCCATCACATACTGTCCCAGCTTTTGTACCTTGTCCCTGCTCTGTTTTGGGAGACTCACAAAAGGTCAGCAGTGCGTTTGACTTATTTTATGTCAACATTTGGTTGAGAATCAATGATAGCTCTTCGTGATCAAAGATAAGTAGGGCACTGCTACATTCTGGCCTATGCCTGGTACAAACTTCTCCTCTGGATGCATTGATATATTAAGGCTTAGATGTCAGATTTCTACCTCCTTTTGCATCATCCATGGTTAGGTGGTTCTCTCACACACAAACACAACACTTTACACATGGATGTATACACAAAAAGACTGAAAACCCCCTTGGCACAGTAAACAACTTTAAGCACCCAGGAAAACAAACAGATAAAAGAACGCCTTTGACATGAAAACATGACAATTTCCCTCTAAGAACCTCTCAGAAAAATCAAATCCTGAGAGAGAGAAAAAGGCTTTACTGACAAGAACAGACACCATTGAGTAAATCCATATTATTTATCATCTGGCAGAGCTCTGTGGCCGGCTTTAGGCCAATACGCCCCGAATTACCTGCTGCAACATCAAAACACTCCCATGTAACCATTCAGCTATTCTAGGCCTGAAAGCATCTTAGCAGAAGAAGCGTGTTTGTCCATTGGCTCACAATGAAATGATTTCCGAAACGAGGACAGCAAATCTTTAAAGTACTCTCTCTCCCTCCCATCATTTCTTCTTGTCTCTCCCTCTCTGCATGTGTTTAATGGTATATTAGATCATGCTAATCGAATGTAGTGTGATCATGTTTGATGGTTTCATTGACAAGGATTTGTCAGCACTGTTTTCTCTGTAAGCGGGACTTAACATTCATCATAAAGTAGAAACACCTCTTCCCACTAAACCCTCCCTTGTTTTAGGATTTATGACTTATGATTTTGTGGGCTAAGGCATAAAATGGATGTTTTCTCAACCTTTGATGTTGTGGAGGTTGATAATCTATGTGGGTTGCAGTATCCTTTGGTAATAGTGAGTGCATGAAGTACAATCAATCTCCTTACTAGATGTAAGTGCTGTGTGTATTTGTTTTTCACAGTAAAGCAGACCCGCCAGTGTAACCCATGGGACTGATCAAAACAATCTGGACTAGTTGTGTATTGTGTGTATTGTAACTGCCAACAGAAACATACGAGGAATAAACAGGAGATTAAGGACAGAAAAAACCTACCGGAGCAACCAGGAACCTCAATAATAGAGTTGTTTAACTGTAAGAACCTTACAAGAAGTGCATTTTTAACACATCAAAGCACCATGTGATTACATACTGACTGTAAAACATGAGCAAGTCATGACTAAGTCAAACTCCATCAGTGAGGCAAAGCAAACCAATTAGATAAGCTTTCACAACAATTCATGTTGAAAAGCAATTAACAATCAGGTGAAAAGCGGCCTCAAAAATTAGATGCACACACTAGAGGTCTATTATCTCATCTCTATTTTAGAACCACTGTTTTATTAACAAACAAGGGCTTTAACAAGCTCTGATTGTATAATGATGGGCTGCATTAAGGGGGGTGATGACTCATGATTTATTCCAAACTGACTGCTGATTTGGATTCTGTCAGCACACCATCAATATACTTACATAATAACATGTGTTTTTGTAACTGTTGGAAAGGGAATTTTGATGATTGGTGATTAATCTATCAATATATTGATAAACAGATCCATACATTCAAAATTTCAAAAGTAAGATATTTTCTCAACTGAAGATTTTTCATGTGTTGTCCAAGCTTTCCTTACTTTTGTAATATATGTATATTAAAGGATTTTTTTGACAGTTTGGGGGATGACAAGTGTACATAAACTGAACTGAAACATTAATGTGAGAGTCTGGTTCTGCATTTGCTTAATAAATAATGACACTGCTTATTATGTTATTAGGGCCCGAGCACTGACAGTGCGAAGGCCCTATTGTATCTGTTTTTTTGTGAGGAGAAAATACACTATAAAAGAAAAAGAAGATATAGATATGAGATAGAGCAGAGCGGACAGCATCATCACTATCATTGTCATGTTTTTATCTTACTAGAGCATGGGTTGGGTAGAGTGAGTCTAACACCGTGTCCACACTGCATGCGACGCGAGCGAGCGTCAGCGTCAAAAACAGTTCCATTGCTTTATTTTTTATGTGCACTGTCTACACTGCATGCGAGCGACGCGGCGCGATGCGGCGCGACGCGGCGCGCCGTTTTGTGCTGGACTTTTGTCGCACGCCCTGCTTCTATTTTCTTCCCGTCGGTCGCGTTGAAAGCCGGTTGAAAGTTGGAAAAAAAAGTGTAAAGCGCTGTAGGAAACAGTCATTTCAATACAAGAACCTCAATAAAGTGGCAGCTGCTGGAGGGAGATGGACAGGCTGGAAGGTTCTGATAAAATAATAAGATATAATAAGAATCTTATCTTAATCTTATTATAGGGCTTAATTTGTGCCGGATCCAACAGGATCTGGTACCTATTTGATCATTTCTCGTGTCTTCTGCTTTTCCCCACATCCACCGTTATTTTGTTCGTTTTTTCCCCACTTTGGTCGGACGATAGACCTGCTTCTATTTTCTTCCTGCCGCCTGCGTTAAAAGCCGGTTGAAAGCGCTGTAGGAAACAGTCATGATGAGGAACGGCTGATCCAGTTAGTTGAAATGAGAAGTTATCTCTATGATTCCTCTTCATTTCACTACAAAAACCTCAATAAAGTGGCAGCTGCTGGAGGGAGATGGACAGAGAGCTGGAAAAGGGAACGCACGGGCGGTTGGTGGGGAGAATGAAAGGAGAGTCTCAGGCCCCGTCCACACGTAGCCGGATATCTGCGGATATCTGCTAAACCGGAGATATTTTCCTACGTTTGGACCTGTCATCCACACGAAAACGCAAATAAACGAAGGTTTAAAAAAACTCCGGGCAAAGTGAAGATTTTTGAAAACTCCGTTTATGTAGATGCGTGTAGACACACACAACCGGAGTTTTGCGTTTTCGAACGTCACATTATGCTCCAAAACAACAAATCTGCTCTGACGTGCGACTTTTGTTTACTACACAACTACAGATGATCCAGCATCTGTTCTCCCAGCTATTTATTAAATAAATGGTATCTGGTCTTGACCACCGCTTACTGCGTTACACCGACACAGAGGCTACGCCGCAGGGTACGCGGCGACGCGCACCCTGCGGAGCCGCGGAGCCCGCGGTGCGCGGGCACTGCCCGGCTCCGCAGTACCCGCGGAGCCGCGGAGGTGCAGCTTCCCCGGGAGCACTGTCATAAAATAAGCTGAGGATTAAGGTTTAAGATGATGTTAAACACATGACATCTAAAACTCCACGGCACCGTCGCAACAACTACGACACATCTCTCTCCCTGCACGTTTGCTCAAACCTGATGGAGGTCAGTTTTATTGTGAGGTGGGGATCTCACGCCACAAGCTCATATTGACCCTCATTTAGTCCTGTGCAGGGCGCTGCCTCCAAATGAAAGAGCAACAGAAGAATACATATTTGAAGTGCGTTAGGTGTGTGTGTGCAGGAGGATCTCAGTGGAAACACCCACATCTTCACCCAAATCTTCACTTTGCCCGGAGATGATCTAGGTTAGAATGCTTATGAATGTGGTCGAAAACGCAGATCTTCGGTTATGTGTGGATGCAAATTTTTTTATAAATGGAGGGGGGAAATATTCGTTTTTAAAAATACCCGGCTACGTGTGGACGGGGTCTCAGGCGGGTGAATAAAGGCAGATTTATGGTTCCGCGTAAAATCGACGGCGTAGCCTACGGCGTAGGATATGCGGCGACGCGCAGCGTTTGGTGAGTGCGCCGCGTACCCTACGCCATAAGGTCTGCGTTGGTATAACGCGGAACCATAAATCAGCTTTTTAAAAGGCGAGTCTCAGCTGTCAATCAAAAGAACGGGGTAGAACGTGGGGCCGATAACGCGTTCAGTGTGGACAGAGCGCGTCCGATTCCACGCAGTGCGGCGCGACAGTCGGACGCTCGCATGCAGTTAGGACAGGCTGTAATGATTCTCACTGCCCTTTTCCAACAATGCTGCTCAAACATGGAGTCCATGGAAGGAAGGTTTGTCCCTATGATGCTCTCTGCAGTATTTATGACTCTGCCCTCCTTTTTACCTGTGTGGTGTTACCATACCAGACAGACCTGTCTAACCCAGCATAGAGGGTGTTAACATTGTCTGGGAGGGTGGAGTCTTGGGGATCTGTGGTTGTAGTGGTCCTCCTGTAGTTTGTGACAGACAGGATTCCCTTCCACATACATGTGTTGTTGTTGAGGTAGTAGCCTTGAAGTTTTTGGGAGTGAGCCTTTTTTGCTGCTTTGATGGACTTCCGCAGCACATATCAGGCTCTCTTATACTTCACTTGATCTCCTGACTTGAAAGCCTCCCTCCTGTTCCCCATTAAACCAGGGTTTTTGGTTGGGGAACATACTTACAGTCCTGGGAGGTGAACATATGGACATGTACCAGTTGATGTAGTCACTCATAGTCTCTGTATATTCATGAAGGTCGTTAGCGGCGTCTTTGAAAATACTCCAGTTAATGGCCTCTCAACTGCCCTGCAGACATGCTTGTGCATAATCCGTCCAAGTGTTAATGGTTCTGACAGTGACTGGTTTTGTTTCGAGCCTTATGTTTTAAATTGGTTTTAGCCGGATTGCCAGACGGTCAGATTTACCAAAATGGGGTCTTGGTTCAGCTGAGAAGGTTTTTCTGATGTTGCTACAGCAGTGGTTCACTGTTTTATATCCCCTGGTGGGGAAAGTCACCAACCGATACAGTTTGGGCTGTTTTATTTAGAATTTTGTTAATAAAAAGAAACTTAAAAACCTCCAAGTCTAAACATAAGGGTTTTATTCTCTCTTAGAAAAGGCAGTGGTTTGCTCATGCCATAGGTCTCTGCTCCAGCCACGGCCCAAGCCCAGGACTCTGCTCAGGTCACAGCCTGGGACCACAGCCTTGGGTCTCGCCTGAGCTGAGGACTTGAGGCCTGAACTGTCTCACTGGTCTGGCTGGCCCCGATGGTGGCCCCCTGATCTCGAGAAAATGGCCGAGAAAAGTGCCAAGACTAAACTAGACTAAACAAGACTAGACTAAATCTAATGGCGCTTTTCCATAACAATTCAGCTGAAGATACAGATAAATAGATACTTTTTTTTATTCCCAGTGCTCTACCTAAGTGTCTTGAGCATTGCTCCCTCTACCAACCCCGGGAGGGCCCTGCACTGAGCTCAGGTCTCCTCCTTAACCTGAGGAGTGAGCAGCTTCTTTTCACCAGACAGGGTGGGGCTTCTCCGGCCAGGAGTGTGTGCATGTTTTTTTCAAGGGAACACGGGGAGAACGTGCAAGAAAACACAGAAAGGCCCTTTCCAACCTGACCCAGGGTGTGGGCGCTGAAGTCATGGGGGAACTAACACTTACTTCTGCGCCCACAGAGTCCCCGGCGGGAATCGAACCCAGGACCTTCTTGTTGTTAGATGGCTGCTCTACCTGCTGTGCCAAGGCCGTGCCCCAAGAAAAAGTATCTACTCGGCACGCCGACACCTGTAGTGGAAAACCGAGGCGTGGCGAGGCGAGTTGGGCTGAGTAGGTACTAGTGGAAAAGCGCCATAAGCTGGTTGTCAAAAACAACACTGGACTCGATTTGTTGTAGCTCTTTAATAATTAGGATAATTGCGAATGAGATGTAACTTTGTGATCTGAGTCTACCTTCTTATTAAAGTGTTAAAATATAGCTACAAAAGTGTCAATTTACAAATCAGTGGTAGAAATTGAGACCTTGAGAATTATGAACGTGAAAGAATCTAACCCTAACCTTAATGTTACACAATTTAAGTATGAATGATTTGAGGAGAACCTTGCTTTTAGAGCGAGGAAAAGAGAAAAAAAAAACAGTGCCTAACACTTCGATTTTGTAAAGAAACTGATCCTGACACACACACATCAGGAGCCCTTGCTAATGAAAACCATGACTCTCACACCCTGAAACACACTTTCACACATACACTGGTCCTCTTTACTAATGAACCCTGCCTCAAACACATTTGCATCTTTCTAAATTAGCTTGATTATTTCAACTTAATTAGCATAAGCGTATGGAAATTAAATTGGCCATAGTAGTGTAGCTGCTTCAAGGTGAAAGACTGCATTTAATGATTTCTTACAAGATATGTATTCATCTTGTGTAGAGCAAGGCCAAGGTTATTTTAGATAAGACCTTGTGAGTGCTTGCAAATACCACATACACTTCACTGAGCATTATCTAAAATCCAAACCAAAGGCATAACATTTCGATTATTAGACTTAAAGGAATCTTTAATTTACCCCTTGAAGAACTTGGGATGCTGGTCAATTTTTGATTGAACTTAAAGGATAATTTGCTCCTTGGGTTAAAGAAAACAAGTCAATTTAACTGCATTGCAAGTGTCACCATCACTTTAAAGCCACAGAACTCAGAGAGTAATTTTCACCCATTAACTTGCAAGAGGAAATTTGAGTCACTGAATATGAAACAAATTAGCAATTTTGGATTAATGTGTTTATAGTTAAGAAGCAGTGTGTGTCATCTCTCTTTATCCTTACCCATGATGCCCTCTAGTTCTATTCATCTACAGTAATAGAGGTCTGAAATCCCTCATATTCTAACAACCCAGCCGTGGACTATTAATTAATAAGTTCAAAGTATGCTTTTGAATTCTAACCCCCAACCATCACCACAGCTAATGTGAACTTTGCAAACCTTTATCCTGTAATATTCACAAAAGCAAGTGGGCGATGAAAGCAAAAAGAAAGCATTTTCAAGTTTGGGCTCTGTAATTCAAAGGAGAATACTTAGCTGGCCATTTTTAAATTACCATGTGATTAGACATATGCTTTCAGGAAGTGCATACATGTACATGTTTTAACAGGGTGATGACATTTTAATCAAGTTAATGGTGATATTTGAGAGATGGGGCATTCAGTGCCTTGTTCAAGGACACATCAGCAAGGATCAGGCTATTTGTTGTCCTCTGTTAGTGAACTACAAGCAGCTTTTTGGTGTTTTATTGTGATTTATCAAATAAACATGGAAAGGTACCTAACTCTGTAGAAACCAAAACTACCTACATTTAAAAAAAAAAAAAAATCCTGTGAGGTTTTAACTCCCATTAATCTTTTTAAACTGTGAAAACCAGCGTGTTTAATTGTAAAACCTAAATACAATTTCACCTTTATAAGGACGGTGCCTTTTCTGCAGAGGAGAACTGGATTTTGTGAGGACGCAAAACGCTTGTCCACAGGGCTTGGTACCACACACACTACTTTTACATTGAAGAAACCAGCCAATTTCTTCCATAAAAAGTAGTAGACAGTAATTGATGACGGGGCATAATTTAGCCCATGAATGGTGTGGAGTATAATTTTTTATTTTTATTTTTTTTTTTTTATTGAACAGAATTTTTTAAACAAGAAAAACACACTTTATACAAAACTACTAGTAGAGGAAATATAAGAAAAAAGAACATCCAGGAGGTCTTATGAACAAGAGACATATAGACAAAGTGTGGAGTATAAATGTGACCCTCAGGTTTCTGATGAGCGATTTTGAAACCTTTTTGTTCTTCGAACTGCACGGCGCCATGTTGTCTGGGAAGCTGACCGGAACATGCCCACCTTACAGTATGTAAATCAAATTAAGCTGTGGTTGCCAGCCCCTTCAGCCAGTTGTCGATGAAAAGGGTGCAGACCTTTCAGGAGACATTTAAAGCTGAATATCTCGTTTCACATGTTGATTCAATGGGGAAATCAGAGATTACTGCTGCATGTAGCCGATGCTGGGTTAGCATAACCTGCTGGTCACTTCAGTAAGCTTGGTCGCGTGACGATTATTGATGAGGAAGTAATAATGGCTAGCCAGTGGCTGAGTTATCTGTCAATCAATCACATTAGAAATAAATTAATTGCTTTCTATAAATTCTTTTTATATGGTACAAAAGAATCCACCCCTTCAGAGTTGTATTGGGTGTGAAATCAAATGATTGAGACAAAAGTCGAGGAACTGCAACAAATCTTACTTCTGCATGGAATTCAGCCCAGAAGTTAGATGGTTGGCAGTCATTAGCCACGTTTCTACCAGCAGCACTTCCTGGTAAACCTGCCAGACAGGAACCTCTAACAGGGCCCACTGTCTCCTCAGCCCCTTCAGCTGGCATGTCTGGCGTAAGGGCCGCAGGTTTGGATCACAGACAGTTTCCTCACGCCAGGAGAAAACACTAACAACGCTACAAACAATTAGCGCAACCGAGACACAGAAAAAAACGCCTTAAATGCCACTTAATGTGCCAAAAACAGGGATGAAGACAGATCAAGGAGCAAGTGTCACTCAGCGAATTAGGTGAGAATTAACATCAACTTTTGAACACTATCACTTCAGAATTAATCAAAATTAAACACTGGTTAAAGAAAAACAAGCTTTCATTAAATCTGATAAATATGATATTTGGCAAAAGAATAATAAACCATCATACAGATAGAGGGGGTTGACATAGAAACAGTACAGTACATGAAATTAAATTCCTTAGGGTAATAATAAATGACAAGATTTCCTGGAAGTCTCACATTAAAGACATCTACACCAAAATATCTAGAAGCATCTCTGTAATAACCAAAGCAAGGCATTTATTAGACTACAAATCACTCCACTCTCTGTTCTGTTCACTGGTATTATCTTAAACTTCTGCACAGAGGTGTGGGGAAACACATATAAAAGTTCATTAGAGCCACTATTTATTCTGCAAAAAAGAGCCATCAGAATAATTCATGAAGTTGGATATTTGGAACACAGTAATTCATTATTTGGAAAGTCTAAAATAATAAATTATTATGATATGGTACAATTTCAAACTGCACAATTTCTATACAGAGCCAGGAAAAAACTATTACCAAGTTGATATTGATATATACAGCAAAAAGTTTATATTTATATATCAAGAAAATAGGGAAGGAAAGAAGAATGGAAGAAGGAAAACAAGGAGGGAAAAAAAATTGTGCAGATGTGTGAGTGTAGGCATGTATGTAGATATATATCGATATAGATATGTGAGTGTATGTGTCTGTATCGTGTAAGTTTATTAATATGTATGTAAATATTCATAGGTGTGTATATATATATATATATATAATTATGTTTATCAATTCTCATTTACTTTGTTTACAAAGGTACATTTATTATTTAGTGATTATTATTGTTCTTTTTATCTTATTGATTTAATATTTTGCTGTTTTATTTATTTATTTAATTTTTTATGCTTGTGTTCAAAGTAAAGATATCAATTAATCAATCAATGTCTCCATTAGACTGTAGCTCCACACAAGAACTGATGACGCAACAGATACCACATCTGGCAAGGCATATTTTTTGCTGATTGCAAACGGGCAACAGCATAATGACAATAAGAAAGAGAAGAAGAAACACGTCAAAAAGGGATTTCACCCAATAACATACACCGCGTGGACCTCTACTTTGTAATACGCAGATAGGGCCGTGTTAATGTTCCGGCTCTGAAGAATCTACCTGGAACTCCCGCTAGTGGAAATGCACCTTTTGTGCCTTGCCCTGTTGGATGTGTGTTTATGGGAGTCAGAACACAAAATTTGGGAAGAGATTTCTTTCTTTTCTTTTTTTTAATAATAAGCCAAATAGATATATTTACAAAGCTCTGTACCGTGCAGTTCTCTGCATGATTGTTTAACACCCTTGTTACCACTGATGTCTCAGTAGCCCCTTCTACATTAGGAAATACCCCGCGATTGACTCGCTGAACTAGCGTGTCGTTTGGACCTTTTACATTGACCAACGTGGGGTGGCGTGTTGAATTGCCCCACGAATAACTCGCTTCCAAGGGTAGTCTTAACTGCGGGTCTAATGTAAACAGAACTAACGCTGGGTGACGGGTCGTGGGAGTAAATCACGTAACCTGAGTACAAACCACCAGGGAATTAGAAAGAAAAATGTATTTATTATTCATTTATAGAATAAGGAATTAGCTGATGAGAGTAACAGCAAAGCAGGACGTCACAAGTAGGATCTATATTAGCAAGATGAGTAAATTGGGAAACGAGGAGATCCGGAAGTTACTCAGCCTTGGAACTGAAGACGCCATAATGGTGTATACCCAGAACCAAAAAGGTTGGTCCATTATTTGAACAACTGGACACAAAAATGACTACTACACCTGTCTGACAACGTATGAATCTTGCTGATGTGGGCACAATACATCATTCTACATGACCACACAGGTTACGTTTTGTCTTGTGGATAATGCGTCCCGACTCGCCTTTCCTCCCCTCAACTTGCCTTGAGGCACGAGGTGACAAATAACACGCCTTGTGCTTATATTGCCATCGTGCATTGAACACACATTCATTATCCAGTGATATTAGCGAGATCCAATCTAAAAACACCTAGTGTTTCTTGCTGCAAGTGTTACATGGCACTGGGGGAAAGAAAGTAGGAGTAAAGCTAAAGAGTCCATTTGTTGAACTTTATTTGGAAAACAAAAGAAGCTAATGAAACATCATATTAATCACCAAGTCATGTTATTCTCAACTGACTGACCGGAAATATAAGTTGACCTAGAATGTCTTTTCTTTTTCCTGGAAATTCACCTGGAACAATTTAGTAGTCCCTGGGAGAGCTATATAGTTTATACATATATTTTAGGAGTAGGGATTATCAATTACAATGATGGCAAAATATTTTTGCTCTTCTTTGTTACTTAGTTAAATATTATGCTTGAGTTATTTAATCAATTATGCATTTAGTAAATTAAATAATAAATAACAATTACAATTAAAGCTGCAAGCAGCGATGAACGGGCCCTCGCACTCACGGCCACCACCCCCCATAAGCATATCAGAAATGACACCACCCACGACTTCCTATGTCAAACCATTCAAAAGTTATAGCAGTAAAAAGGGACGACCAATCAGAAGAAGGGGCGGGGCTAATTAAGGCCAAAGAAGCTCAAGGACTCATTACAGAGCCCCATGACACCACCCACGACTCTATGTCAAAACATTCAAAAGTTATAGCAGGAAATAGGGACAACCAATCAGAAAAAGGGACTGGGCTAATTTTCACCAATTATGGTCAAGGACTCAATGCCGAGTCCCATGACACCACCCACAACTCTTTATGTCAAGAAAGAAAGAAAGAAAGAAAGAAAGAAAGAAAGAAAGAAAGAAAGAAAGAAAGAAAGAAAGAAAGAAAGAAAGAAAGAAAGAAAGAAAGAAAGAAAGAAAGAAAGAAAGAAAGAAAGAAAGACAATCATGGCGGTACAGATGAGAGGATAGTAGTTAAAATCAGATCACTCAAATGAACGACGATCATACAGTACAGCTGTATCTCATGGTCCAGAATGTATGATATTATATTAATCTATTATACCATATTATATTACATGTTGTTATATCATATTAGCGTACCCAGTAATATAGCATATTGTATTATTATATTGTATGTTGCTTCATTTAATATATTTTTGACTGTATTATATTGTAAAATTATATATCATAGCGATTGCATTATTATATAATTTCATTTATAACACTAAAATACAATTCCTCACACACACACTCCTTCCAAATGTTTCTTCTTTTTGCTCCATTATGACAATTGTATGCTGTCATCCATTATGTTTTTTGTTTTTAAGTTTGTTATGTCTGTTATTCAAATATATTAATACATTCATTAATATGCTATACTGTATTTTGTTTTGTGTATATTGTGTGTGTGTGTGTGTTTGTGTATGTATATATATATATATATATATATATATATATATATATATATATATATATATATATATATATATATATATATATATATACATACAAATATACAAATATACAAATATATATATATATATATATATATATATATATATATATATATATGTGTGTGTGTGTGTGTGTGTGTGTGTGTGTGTGTGTGTGTGTATACCTGAATAGCATAACCAGTAGTGTGACTACCTGCAGAACGTATTTTAGCATGAAAGCCTGCATATTTAACGTACATCAAGCATCCTGTATCGTAGCTACATGTCTGCCGTTTGTAACAAAGAAAACTGCGTGAAAATCGGTTGAAAATTAAGCAAGTTATAGTTATTTTACTTATGCAGACACCTCCTTCCACAATAGAAGTGAACGCACTGGAGTCAAAGCGATACCGATCCAAGGAATTTCTCGACTAACTTATGCTGCTATCTCACTACATTTAGATAATAAAATTAGTAAAACTGTTAACCAGATGCTTTTTAATTTCCTATGGAAAAATCGTATACATTACATTAGAAAAAGTATAGTCATGAATACTTATGAATCTGGAGGGCTTAATTTCCTGGATTTTAAAACTTTAAACAATACATTTAAAATTAATTGGGCGAAAAATTTTATGAAGAATCCCACCTCAATCTGGAATTTTATTCCCCACCATATTTTCTCTCGTTTTGGAGGCCTTCATTTCATACTGTCTTGTAATTATAATGTAGAAAAAATTCCAGTTAAGTTATCTGTATTTCATAAACAGGTCCTCCTTGCATGGACTCTTATCTATAAGCATAACTTTTCACCCCACCGTTATATTATTTGGAACAATAGAGATATCCTAGTTAGAAATAAATCCCTTTTTTTTTAAACCTGGTTTCAGAACCGGATCTGGCTGGTGAGTCCGCTGCTAAATGAGGAAGGAGTTGTGCTGTCTTACGGAGACTTTTCATCACGACATAGTCTTCAAGTAACTCCTGAAGAATTCTCAGTTGTCGCCAATGCTATTCCATCAGGCACCTTAATGCTTTTTAAAAACAGTTGTACTTCCTCGTCTAGAAATGTGTCTGTCCCGTTCTCAACTGACTCTCCAGTAGGTAAAATATGTTTTTCACTGACCCAAAAGAATAATAATAAAAGGGTACGTGCCTTATTTCAAAAAGATATTGTTGCTACCCCTAATATTACTGTTTATTGTAATTGTTTCACAGATCATATTGATTGGAAAAAAACTTGGATGCTTCCTAACAAGTTTTTAATCACAAATAAGGTTATGGAGGTCTCTTACAAAATCATACATAAATATGATCCTGCTAACCATTACATGCAGAAATTTAAAAAGGACATTAATACAAATTGTTCCTTCTGTAATTTACATCCAGAAACAGTTGTCCATTTATTTTGGCTTTGCTCTCATTCGAAAAAACTATGGGCAGATATTAGCAAATTTATTATTGACTCCTTTGGTATAGATTTTAATTTATATTGGGAAAATGTTGTTTTTGGTTTCCATTGTTTCTCTAAAAAAGAAGGAAAATGTTACTTTTTGATAAATCTGTTTTTATTTCTTGCCAAATTCCATATTCATAGGAGTAAATTTTCAAAGAAAACCCCTTGTTTTTTTGTTTTCCAGAAAGAAATGGAACTTTACTTGAAATTAATCCTAAAATCAACAAATGAAAAGGCTTTTAAAACCGTAGACTTGTGTTATATGTTTAATCTTCTTGAATAACAAACATCACCCCTGGCACATGTTCTGTTTTTTATTTGTATACTGTTCGTGTATACTGTTTTGTGATAATTCTTTTAAATAAAGTAAAAAAAAAAAAAAAAAAAAAAAACCGATCCAAGATGGCGGCCACGCCCGATGTTCTCAGCATGGATGTATTATAGAATCTCAGGCAGTCAATGCGGCGCCTTGACCAAGATGGCGGCCGCGCTGAACACCAGCCCCTCCCCCCGCGGGAGCTGCGCGCGCATTCTAAACTCCACCCCCCCAACCCCCTCCACCCACCGACACCCCCACCCCCCCGCCCCCGGGGGAGCTGCGCACGCATTCCAAACACCTTCGCCCGGCGGGAGCTCAGCCCCTCCCCTCTCCACTCTGCTGGAGCTGCTGGAGCTGAGAGACTGAGAGATCAACATGTCAGGCAGCCTGATCACACATAAATATTATTTAAAAATCACTCATGTATCTTTGACTTATGGAATTAACATGATATTTTTTCTCATTATAGTAAACAACATATCTATGAAGTCGGATGTCAATTTTGACATTTTGTGACAAAGACATAGCTCTTTATGTTATTAGTTCATTTTTTTAATTTTTAGAGTGACGGAGTTCTTCAAAAATAATATGTTCCAGTGTATGATTTTTTAGTCCTGTTGTAAGCTATCTGAAACTGCCATTTAATTTTCCTTACACAAAATCTCTGATTTTTAATTAATATTTTACCAGAAATACAGAGTGACATAAAAATGCCAATTCCTTTCAAATTACGACCACGATACGCGACACGGTCAACAAGGGACCTACTGACAATCATATGTGTCGATTGGATTAAGATTGGATGAACGAAACAGCAATTATAGCACATAATTTGATGAAAAATGTATACCTGACCAAAAGGTGGCGCTATGGAGTTCATCCAAAATTGTCATATCCACTTGTTCAGAATGGAAGCCTGATTACATGAATTGATTTTGGGTTGATTCTGACCAATTATGTTTAAGTTACAACAACTTTTATGTTCATGGCGAGACCCCGAAATTTGACAACCTCTCACAGCGACGCCCTTTGACACAAACTTACAGTTTTCTCTGTCACTCATCGTCAATGCCTTACCTATTATCTCACCAACTTTGAGATCAAGAAACTGATCTCGTTTGGAGCACAGATGCAAACTAGAAGACATGTCAATTCCTGGTGCCAACAGGTGGCGCTACAACCGATCCTGAATATTCCACCATAGATGGGTTCAGGCTCAACCTACAATCATGCACATACGTTTTCGACCACATCAAATCATGTATTGCTGAATTACAGCCAATTGATGTTTGATGGCGAAGCTTAAAAATGACCTCAAACTTCGCCGAATCACTACGGTCACGCCCTCTGGCAGAAACTTAAAAGCTTCGCAATTTAGCGTCGGCCATGTGTCTAGATTGTACAAACCAAGTTGTGAGCCAATTCGATAAAATCTCTAGGAGGAGTTCGTTAAAGTACGAGGCCTAGAAATGATCAGAATTCATGAAAAATGACATTTTCTGTTCAAAATGCCGGACTTCCTGTGTAACTTAGACCATGGGTCCAAAAGACTTTTTTGTAGCTCTTTGTCTAATATAATACTCACATAAAGGTCATTGCTGTAAGTCAAACCATATTGTGGGGCTCGTCAAAAAACATAAAATAGGTGGCGCTATAGAGCCCATTCTTGTCGACCCATGCCTGTCGCCCATAAAATACGTAATTTTACGCGACTCTGGAAGCGTGTGCAAAATTTGGTGAGTTTTCGAGCATTTTAAGGCCTCCAAAAAGGCAATTTATTTATGGCGAGAATAATAATAATAATAATAATTAAAGCTGCAAGCAGCGATGAACGGGCCCTCGCACTCACGGCCACCGCCCCCCATAAGCATATCAAAAATGACACCACCCACGACTTCCTATGTCAAACCATTCAAAAGTTATAGCAGAAAAAAGGGACAACCAATCAGAAGAAGGGGCGGGGCTAATTCAGGCCAATGAAGGTGAAGGACTCCATACAGAATGTGATGACACCACCCACGACTCTCTATGTCAAACCATTCAAAAGTTATAGCAGAAAATCGGGACAACCAATCAGAAGAAGGGGCGGGGCTAATTTTCACCAATTATGGTCAAGGACTCAATACCGAGTCCCATGATACCACCCACGACTCTCTATGTCAAACCATTCAAAAGTTATGGCAGAGAAAAGTATTCTAGTGGGCGCTGTTGAGCCGTTAGGCCACGCCCATTAATGCAAACCATGAAATATCAAATTTATCACCAGGCCTGGCTTGCCCATAGGAAAAACAACACCAACCGCCGCTGAGTTTGTGTGCAGTTTCCCATTGAAACAATATCTCACACTACTGAGGTTAGATGAAAAACATTAATTAGATGAAGTTGGTAATTAAAGGAGCTTGAGGCAGGATTGAGGCAGGATTTATGAAAAAAATGTGTATACGTTTTAAGTTTTCTAGTAATAATGTCAGATGAAGCGTTCCAAACCAAAAAGAATGAGCCCTCTAGTGTATCTCTCCGTTGCCTTGAACAGGCTGTGTGCTGCAAAATGTGCTGCAATTGTGCCCGGAATTTCCCGCGCTGTCCTGCGGATGTGACGTCACATGACGCTGCATGCGCGTTCTCCCCGTTCTCCCGTGCCGGCTTCGCTGTTGGCTGAAGTACCCCCAACGTCCGTCGTGGCGAAGGGTGGCGCTAGAGAGTCTCATTTCTTAAAAGGAGCCTCAAGCTCCTTTAAAGATTACAATATTTAGATATCACTCATCACACCAGTAAACAGGAGAAACCACAATGGTCAATTCTCGCCAAATTGAGTAAATTCCAATTGTCCCTGCAGTGGATGAAGAAATAATCATCAGTTTCTGAATTCCGACGGTGTATATTTTTATTTGCACCTTTTGCTATAAAAAAAAAAACAAAAAACAGTCAATGAAAAATGGATAGGAATAGTAAGCCAAGAGGACTTATAATATTACAAAGTTCACTCTCACTCTCAAATAAATAAATAAATATATATAAATAAATACAACAACACACCCCTCTCCCCTTCAAATACATTCAAATGAACAATCAAACTTGTTTCTTTATACAATTAATTAATTTATACATTTATCAATATTCCATACCATGTCTTTGTAAAAGAGCATAATACAAAGTCTTTCAGCATAAAAGTGCGTATTTTTAATGTGTGACAGCGTCCTGTTTCATAACTAAATCTCTGCCAGCCTCTCCAAGATGGCCGTCGGTACCTTATCCAAGATGGCGGCCGCGCTGAACGTCAGCTCCAATGCCCCGGCCCCCCCGCGGGAGATGCGCGCGCATAACAAGCCCCCCCCCACCCCCCACCCACCACCCCCCACCCCTCCCTCCGTCCCCCGCGGGAGCTGCACCCCTCCTTTCTCTACTCTCCTCTGGCTGTCACCCGCTGCAGGCAGTCAGTCAGAGTTAAGAATCCAGTGAATTTAACATAAATATTAATAGAAAATCACCGGTCCCACTCAGGCTTATGAAATTCACAAGATATTTTCTCATTATAGTAAACAACATATCTACGTAGTCGGATGTTAATTTTGACATTTTGTGACAAAGACATAGCTTTTTATGTTATTAGTTCATTTTTTTAATTTTTAGAGTGACGGAGTTGTTCGAAAATAATATGTTCCAGTGTATGATTTTTTAGTCCTGTTGTAAGCTATCTGAAACTGCCATTTAATTTTCCTTACACAAAATCTCTGATTTTTAAATAATATTTTACCAGAAATACAGAGTGACATAAAAATGCCAATTCCTTTCAAATTACGACCACGATACGCGACACGGTCAACAAGGGACCTACTGACAATCATATGTGTCGATTGGATTAAGATTGGATGAACGAAACAGCAATTATAGCACATAATTTGATGAAAAATGTATACCTGACCAAAAGGTGGCGCTATGGAGTTCATCCAAGATTGTCATATCCACTTGTTCAGAATGGAAGCCTGATTACATGAATTGATTTTGGGTTGATTCTGACCAATTATGTTTAAGTTACAACAACTTTTATGTTCATGGCCGAAATTTGACAACCTCTGACAGCGACGCCCTTTGATAAGAACTTACAGTTTTCTCTGTCAGTCATCGTCAATGCCTTACCTATTATCTGACCAACTTTGAGATCAATCCACTCATCTCGCTTGGAGCACAGATGCATACTACAAGACATGACAATTCCTGGTGCCAACAGGTGGCGCTACAACCGATCCTGAATATTCCACCATAGATGTCTTCAGGCTCAGTCTACAATCATGCACATACGTTTTCAACCACATCAAATCATGTATTGCTGAATTACAGCCAATTGATGTTTGATGGCGAAGCTTAAAAATGACCTCAAAATTCGCCGGATCACTACGGTCACGCCCTCTGGCAGAAACTTAAAAGATTCGCAATTTAGCGTCGGCCATGTGTCTAGATTGTACAAACCAAGTTGTGAGCCAATCTGATAAAATCTCTAGGAGGAGTTCGTTAAAGTACGAGGCCTAGAAATGATCAGAATTCATGAAAAATGGCATTTTCTGTTCAAAATGCCGGACCTCCTGTGTAACTTAGACCATGGGTCCAAAAGACTTTTTTGTAGCTCTTTGTCTAATATAATACTCACATAAAGGTCATTGCTGTAAGTCAAACCATATTGTGGGGCTCGTCAAAAAACATAAAATAGGTGGCGCTATAGAGCCCATTCTTGTGGACCCATGCCTCTCGCCCATAAGATACGTAATTTTACGCGACTCTGGAAGCGTGTGCAAAATTTGGTGAGTTTTCGAGCATTTTAAGGCCTCCAAAAAGGCAATTTATTTACGGCGAGAATAATAATAATAATAATTAAAGCTGCAAGCAGCGATGAACGGGCCCTCGCACTCACGTTCACCGCCCCCCATAAGCATATCAGAAATGACACCACCCACGACTCTCTATGTCAAACCATTCAAAAGTTATAGCAGAAAAAAGGGACAACCAATCAGAAGAAGGGCGGGGCTAATTCAGGCCAATGAAGGTCAAGGACTCCATACAGAGTCTGATGACACCACCCACGACTCTCTATGTCAAACCATTCAAAAGTTATGGCAGAAAATCGGGACAACCAATCAGAAGAAGGGGCGGGGCTAATTCAGGCCAATTATGGTCAAGGACTCAATACCGAGTCCCATGACACCACCCACGACTCTTTATGTCAAACCATTTAAAAGTTATGGCAGAGAAAAGTATTCTAGGGGGCGCTGTTGAGCCATTTTGCCACGCCCATTAATGCAAACCATGAAATATCAAATTTATCACCAGGCCTGGCTTGTATGCAAAATTTGGTGACTTTTGGAGAACTATCAAATATGGACCAATCAGATGAAGGGGACGCGCGCTTTTTCGCGTCTAGCGTCGCCACGGTAACACTTTTGAAAGAGAAAAGTAATGTGCGTCGTCGCAGGACAGAGGACATTTTGATGTAAAAAAAACACAAAAATTGCTGACAAAAAATTTCGTCATGCTGCCAGGCTCGAACTTTCGAACTCTGGCACCAAAGACCGCAATAATGAGGCTGAGCTATGTCCAAGCTATACCTTTTGCGTTGACTTACTGGCTTAGGACAGACCAACATAGCCACAAAATGTCTGGAACTTTTTTTTCCTAATTTTTTAAATATTTGTAAGGTATAAATATTAGTAAAACACTACTATTTTTATTACTTTTTCTGTAACCATTCTACTGAGGTTCTAACCGGGCTGAGCACGGGTCTATTTCTGACGTCACCATATTACAGGCAGCTGATTGGTCGGGGAGCGGGGCCGTCATCACCCTACTCGCCACTGATTGGTCGGGGGGCGGGGCTGTCATCACCCTACTCGCCACTGATTGGTCGGGGGGCGGGCCGTCATCACCCTACTCGCCACTGATTGGTCGGGGGGCGGGGCCGTCATCACCCTACTCGCCACTGATTGGTCGGGGGGCGGGGCCGTCATCACCCTACTCGCCACTGATTGGTCGGGGGCGGGCCGTCATCACCCTACTCGCCACTGATTGGTCGGGGGGCGGGGCCAGCAGACGTTTGAATCAGGAAGCGGGACTCTCTATGTCAAACCATTCCAAAGTTATAGCAGAAAATCGGGACAACCAATCAGAAGAAGGGGCGGGGCTAATTAAGGCCAACTAAGCTTAAGGACTCATTACAGAATCCCATGACACCACCCACGACTTCCTATGTCAAACCATTCAAAAGTTATGGCAGATAAAAGTATTCTAGGGGGGGCTGTTGAGCCGTTAGGCCACGCCCATTAATGCAAACCAAGAAATATCAAATTTATCGCCAAGTCTGTCTTGCATGCAAAATTTGGTGACTTTTGGAGAACTATCAAATATGGACCAATCACATGAAGGGGGGGGGCGCGCCTTTTGGCGTCTAGCGTCGCCACGGTAACACTTTTGAAAGAGAAAAGTAATGCGTGGTGTCGCAGGATGTAGACGCACATTTTGAAGTATAACACACCTGGGTGCACGTTACGGTTCGGGCTGAATTAACTGCCAAAGGAATGGCATAAATTTCGCCAAAATTACACAATTTATTCAAAATGGCCGACATCCTGTTCGGTTTCGGCCATGGCTCCAAGAGACTTTTCTTTAAGTTGTGCCATGATACAGGTGTGTAGCGATTCTCGTGCATGTACGTCAAACCGTATTGTGGGGCTTGAGGCACAAAGTTTTCCGGGGGGCGCTGTTGAGCCATTTTGCCACGCCCATTAATGCAAACCATGAAATATCAAATTTATCTCCAGGCCTGGCTTGCGTGCCAAATTTGGTGCCTTTTGGGGAACTATCAAATATGGACCAATCAGATGAAGGGGGGGCGCGCTTGTTTGCGTCTAGCGTCGCCACGGTAACGCTTTTGAAAGAGAAAAGTAATGCGTGTTGTCGCAGGATGGAGACGCACATTTTGATGTATAACACACTTGGGGGCACGTTACGGTTCGGGCTGAATTAACTTTCGAAGGAATGGCATAAATTTCGCCAAAATGACACAACTAATTCAAAATGGCCGACTTCCTGTTCGGTTTCGGGCATGACGCCAAGAGACTTTTCTTTCAGTTGTGCCATGATACAGGTGTGTACCGATTTTCGTGCATGTACGTCAAACCGTATCGTGGGGCTTGAGGCACAAAGTTTTCAAGGGGGCGCTGTTGAGCCATTTTGCCACGCCCATTAATGCAAACCATTAAATATCAAATTTTTCGCCAGGCCTGACTAGGGTGCAAAATTTGGTGACTTTTTGGGCATGTTAAGGGGGGCAAAAAGGCCTTCACTTTGTCAGGAAAATAATAATAATAATAATAATAATAATAACTAGAAAATTTCTGGAAATTTTGATATGGGCATGCCCTACCGCCCATTCGAGCCCTCTCGCTGCTTTGGTTTGGGGCTGCAGTGTTTGTGTTCGGGGCGGTTTTATGTCAGTTTGAGGTGTTTACGGTTGTATTTCATTCATTCCTGTGCTCCCAATAGCTATTAATGGGGCGCGCTTTTTGCCGTCTAGCGTCCCCACGGTAACGCTTTTGACTGAGAAAAGCAATGGCCATCGAGGCACGATGGAGACGCATCCAACGATGTATGCCATGCATGGGTGCACGTTCCGGTTCAGGCTACGTTAACGGATAGTTTTTTTTTCCACCATGGTTTTAAAAAACCCATCCGAATGAATGGGGCCATTTGGCATGGATTTTACATTAAACTTTCCTTAAATGACAGCTTCATGAAATTTTAATACGTTGAAGGTCACAGCGTGCCGAGTCAGGGAACATTTGTATGATGTCTCTACGATAATCTGTTGCCTAGCAACAAGCGTCCAAAGTCAAACGGAAATTTAAAAAAAAATGAAAGGTCAATATCACAAAAACTTAAAAAAATGGCATAATGAGGTTCTAGGCTCCGTTAGTGCCAATCGGGCCGAGTGTTTGAAAGTTTGAACTATGTCTCTACGATAAAGTCCGGCCGAGCAATAAGCGTCTGAATTTTCGCCTTTTTTTTGGCTTTTTGGCATCTAGCGTTGCCACTGTAGCACTTTTGACTGAAAAAAGTAATGCCCATCGAGGCACGATGGAGACGCATCCAACGATATATGCCATGCATGGGTGCACATTGCGGTCCGAGCAGTATTAACAGATTGTTTATTCACATGCTCTCCCATACAAATGCATAGGTTTTTGTTGCCATGGTAACAAGCCCCATAGGATAGAATGGGACAATTTGGCTTTAATATCTCAAAAGCTGTAAACGACAGCGTAATGAGACCTCAGTATGTTGTAGTCCACATCAACCTGAGTCTTTTAACGTTGGAACAAAGTCTCTGCGATACCGCGTTGCCGCGCAACAAGCATCCGAAGTTCCGTTAGCATCAAAATGAACAATGTGGAATATCTCAAAAACCGTAATAGCAAGCATGACGAGACTAAAATATGTTGCAGTACAAAGCGTCCCGGGTTTGTCAATGTTGTAATGATGTCTGTACGATAAACCGTTGCCTAGCAACAAGCGTCCAAAATAAAATAGATTTTTTTTTTAAATTGAAAGTTAAATATCGCAAAAACCGTAATAAGTAGCATGATGAAGTTTTATGGTCCTTTAGTGACTATCGGGCCGAGTGTTTGAAAGTTTGAACGATGTCTCTACGATAAAGTTCGGCCGAGCAATAAGCGTGGGAATTTTCGCCTTTTTTTTTGCTTTTTGGCAACTAGCGTTGCCACGGTAACCCCTATTACGGAGAAAAGTAATGCCCATCGAATCACGATGGAGACGCATCCAACGATGTATGCCATGCATCGGTGCACGTTGCGGTTCGGGCCGTATTAACGGACGAAAAAAAGTGCGGAATAAGAATAATAATAATAATAATAATAAAAATAAGAAAAGGGAAACCTTTTCTGGGTACTAATTTACGCCTTCATTTTCATGTTTTTCCTCATTTTTTCGGCCGTGTTTTACTTTTTGGGGATTTTTTTTTTCCACATCAGTGCGGGGTCATGCTGTACACCCGCTGGTGTGCAGTGGGACTTTTGCGACTTTAGCATGCTAGCAGCATTGCCCTTTGGGCCATTCTGGACGATTGCAATATGGTCATGCCACTACTTGGCATGCCCATAATTAAAGCTGCAAGCAGCGATGAACGGGCCCTCGCACTCACGGCCACCGCCCCCATAAGCATATCAGAAATGACACCACCCACTACTCTCTATGTCAAACCATTCAAAAGTTATGGCAGAGAAAAGTATTCTAGGGGGCGCTGTTAAGCCGTTAGGCCACGCCCATTAATGCAAACCATGAAATATCAAATTTATCGCCAAGTCTGTCTTGCATGCAAAATTTGGTGAGTTTTAGAGAACTATCAAATATAGACCAATCAGATTTCAAAATGGCCGACTTCCTGTTCGGTTTCGGCCATGGCTCCAAGAGACTTTTCTTTAAGTTGTGCCACGATACAGGTGTGTAGCGATTTTTGTGCATGTACGTCAAACCGTATTGTGGGGCTTGAGGCACAAAGTTTTCCGGGGGGCACTGTTGAGCCATTTTGCCACGCCCATTAATGCAAACCATGAAATATCAAATTTATCTCCAGGCCTGGCTTGCGTGCCAATTTTGGTGCCTTTTGGGGAACTATCAAATATGGACCAATCAGATGAAGGGGGGGCGTGCTTTTTGGCGTCTAGCGTCGCCACGGTAACACTTTTGAAAGAGAAAAGTAATGCGTGTAGTCGCAGGATGGAGACGCACATTTTGATGTATAACACATCTGGGTTCACGATACGGTTCGGGCCGTATTAATTCTCGAAGGAATGGCATATATTGCTCCAAAATTACGTGATTAATTCAGAATGTTCAAAATGGCCGACTTCCTGTACGGTTTCGGCCATGGCGCCAAGAGACTTTTCTTTAAGTTGCGACATGATACAGGTGTGTACCGATTTTCGTTCATGTATGTCACACCGTATTCTGGGGCTTGAGGCGCAAAGTTTTTTCGGTCTGAACCAACCAGATGAAGGGTGGGCGCGCTTTTTGGCGTCTAGCGTCGCCACGGTAACGCTTTTGAAAGAGAAAAGTAATGCGTGTTGTCGCAGGATGAAGACGCACATTTTGATGTATAACACACTTGGGGGCACGTTATGGTTCGGGCCGTATTAACTGCCGAAGGAATGGCATAAATTGCGCCAAAGTGACACGATTAATTCAAAATGGCCGACTTCCTGTTCGATTTCTCGACATGACGCCCAGAGACTTTTCTTTAAGTTGTGACATGATACAGGTGTGTACCGATTTTCGTGCATGTACGACAAACCGCATTGTGGGGCTTGAGGCACAAAGTTTTCAAGGGGGCGCTGTTGAGCCATTTTACCACGCCCATTAATGCAAACCCTTAAATATCAAATTTTTCGCCAGGCCTGACTTGCATGCAAAATTTGGTGACTTTTTGGGCACGTTTAGGGGGGCAAAAAGGCCTTCTTTTTGTCAGAACAATAAGAAGAAGAAGAAGAATAATTCCTGCAATTACAATAGGGCCTTCGCACTGCAAGTGCTCGGGCCCTAATAAAAATTCCTGCAAATACAATAGGGCCTTCGCACTGCAAGTGCTCGGGCCCTAATAATTAAAGCTGCAAGCAGCGATGAACGGGCCCTCGCACTCACGGCCACCGCCCCCATAAGCATATCAGAAATGACACCACCCACGACTCTCTATGTCAAACCATTCAAAAGTTATAGCAGAAAAAAGGGACAACCAATCAGAAGAAGGGGCGGGGCTAATTAAGGCCAACGAAGCTTAAGGACTCCATACAGAGTCCCATGACACCACCCACAACTTCCTATGTCAAACCATTCAAAAGTTATGACAGATAAATGTATTCTAGGGGGCGCTGTTGAGCCGTTAGGCCACGCCCATTAATGCAAACCATGAAATATCAAATTTATTGCCAAGTCTGGCTTGCATGCAAAATTTGGTGACTTTTGGAGAACTATCAAATATGGACCAATCAGATTTCAAAATGGCCGACTTCCTGTTCGGTTTCGGCCATGGCTCCAAGGGACTTTTCTTTAAGTTGTGCCATGATACAGGTGTGTAGCGATTTTCGTGCATGTACATCAAACCGTATTGTGGGGCTTGAGGCACAAAGTTTTCCGGGGGGCGCTGTTGAGCCATTTTGCCACGCCCATTAATGCAAACCATGAAATATCAAATTTATCGCCAGTCCTGGCTTGCGTGCCAAATTTGGTGCCTTTTGGGGAACTATCAAATATGGACCAATCAGATGAAGGGGGGGTGCGCTTGTTGGCGTCTAGCGTCGCCACGGTAACACTTTTGAAAGAGAAAAGTAATGCGTGTAGTCGCAGGATGGAGACGCATATTTTGATGTATAACACATCTGGGTCCACGATACGGTTCGGGCCGTATTAATTCTCGAAGGAATGGCATAAATTGCTCCAAAATTACGCGATTAATTCAGAATGTTCAAAATGGCCGACTTCCTGTTCGGTTTCGGCCATGGCGCCAAGAGACTTTTCTTTAAGTTGTGTACTGATACAGGTGTGTAGCGATTTTCATTCATGTACGTCAAACCGTATTATGGGGCTTGAGGCGCAAAGTTTTTTCTGTCTGAACCAATCAGATGAAGGGTGGCCGCGCTTTTTGGTGTCTAGCGTCGCCACGGTAACGCTTTTGAAAGAGAAAAGTAATGCGTGGTGTCGGAGGATGGAGACGCACATTTTGATGTATAACACACCTGGGTGCACGTTACGGTTCGGGCCGTATTAACTGCTGAAGGAATGGCATAAATTTCGCCAAAATGACACGATTAATTCAAAATGGCCGACTTCCTGTTCGGTTTCTTGACATGACGCCCAGAGACTTTTCTTTAAGTTGCGCCATGATACAGGTCTGTACCGATTTTCGTGCATGTACGACAAACCGCATTGTGGGGCTTGAGGCACAAAGTTTTCTAGGGGGCGCTGTTGAGCCATTTTGCCACACCCAATAATGCAAACCATTAAATATCAAATTTTTCGCCAGGCCTGACTTGCATGCAAAATTTGGTGACTTTTTGGGCACGTTTAGGGGGGCAAAAAGGCCTTCCTTTTGTCAGAACAATAAGAAGAAGAAGAAGAAGAAGAAGAATTAAAGCTGCAAGCAGCGATGAACGGGCCCTCGCACTCACGGCCACCGCCCCCCATAAGCATATCAGAAATGACACCACCCACGACTTCCTATGTCAAAACATTCAAAAGTTATAGCAGAAAAAAGGGACAACCAATCAGAAGAAGGGGCGGGGCTAATTAAGGCCAACAAAGCTTAAGGACTCATTACAGAATCCCATGACACCACCCACAACTTCCTATGTCAAACCATTCAAAAGTTATGGCAGAGAAAAGTATTCTAGGGGGCGCTGTTGAGCCGTTAGGCAACGCCCATTAATGCAAACCATGAAATATCAAATTTATCGCCAAGCCTGGCTTGCATGCAAAATTTGGTGACTTTTGGAGAATATCAAATATGGACCAATCAGATTTCAAAATGGCCGACTTCCTGTTCGGTTTCGGCCATGGCTCCAAGAGACTTTTCTTTAAGTTGCAACATGATACAGGTGTGTAGCGATTTTCGTGCATGTACGTCAAACCGTATTGTGGGGCTTGAGGCACAAAGTTTTCCAGGGGGCACTGTTGAGCCATTTTGCCACGCCCATTAATGCAAACCATGAAATATCAAATTTATCGCCAGGCCTGCCTTGCATGCAAAATATGGTGACTTTTGGGGAACTATCAAATATGGACCAATCAGATGAAGGGGGGCCGCGCCTTTTGGCGTCTAGCGTCGCCACGGTAACACTTTTGAAAGAGAAAAGTAATGCGTGTAGTCGCAGGATGGAGACGCACATTTTGATGTATAACACACCTGGGTTCACGATACGGTTCGGGCCGTATTAATTCTCGAAGGAATGGCATATATTGCTCCAAAATTACGCGATTAATTCAGAATGTTCAAAATGGCCGACTTCCTGTTCGGTTTCGGCCATGGCGCCGAGAGACTTTTCTTTTAGTTGCAACATGATACAGGAGTGTACCGATTTTCGTTCATGTACGTCAAACCGTATTATGGGGCTTGAGGCGCAAAGTTTTTTCTATCTGAACCAATCAGATGAAGGGTGGGCGCACTTTTTGGCGTCTAGCGTCGCCACGGTAACGCTTTTGAAAGAGAAAAGTAATGCGTGGTGTCGGAGGATGGAGACGCACATTTTTATGTATAACACACCTGGGTGCACGTTACGGTTCGGGCCGTATTAACTGCCGAAGGAAGGCATCAATTTCGCCAAAATGACGCGATTAATTCAAAATGGCCGACTTCCTGTTCGGTTTCTCGACATGACGCCCAGAGACTTTTCTTTAAGTTGTGTACTGATACAGGTGTGTACAGATTTTCGTGCATGTACGACAAACCGCATTGTGGGGCTTGAGGCACAAAGTTTTCTAGGGGGCGCTGTTGAGCCATTTTGCCACGCCCATTAATGCAAACCATTAAATATCAAATTTTTCGCCAGACCTGGCTTGCATGCAAAATTTGGTGACTTTTTGGGCACGTTTAGGGGGGCAAAAAGGCCTTCCTTTTGTCAGAACAATAAGAAGAAGAAGAAGAAGAATAATTCCTGCAATTACAATAGGGCCTTCGCACTGCAAGTGCTCGGGCCCTAATAATTCCTGCAATTACAATAGGGCCTTCGCACTGCAAGTGCTCGGGCCCTAATAATAAACATCACAGATACAATAGGGTCCTCGCACTTTCAGTGCTCGGGCCCTAATAACACACTTGGATAGAGTTTGACTGACGCATTAAAGGTTTTTGACATTTGACTCACAACTAGTATTTTTGATCTAAGCTGATAGGTATACATTAAAAAAATTAACTGAACTGATTAATGTGTTCATGTTTATGAACTGCAACAAGAGTGCAACAAGCTTATTACTCTTTCAGGTCATCTGCATCTGAGTCTAGAATGCTTGGTTCTTTTCTGTAGTACAAACTGGCCAAATATGGACTCAGCCAACTCAGAGCCTTTCTATGTTTCTTTTTCAAGCTCAAAGCAAGTGGATTCACAAATTAGTAGATCAGTTGACTCACCTTTTCCAAGACATCAAGGAAACTGCATAGAGGCCTTTTTCCTGTGGCTTTGGCTTTTGGCCATGTCAGAGTGGAATAGAGGATCACCCATTTATGAGTCACTTAAGCTTTTTTTTGGACACTGTTTCCAAGATTTTCAGAACACAGCACTCCTGCATACAAGGAATATACGCCTCTCATGAATTTGCATAAGTGGAACCAGACAGCTTGTGATTGTATTATTAAGTTGTGTACAGTAGCTGTGTGGCTTGAATGATTCACCTTTGCCTTTGTAAGGACTTGGCAAATTCAGAGCATGATACTTTGGTTCCTCTCAAGATGCCAGAGCATCTTGATTCCCTGAATGCCCAGGTAATAAGAAAGATAAGAGACTTCAAATCTTGCTTGATTCCCATTTCTGAAAGATGGCACTCAAGTTCCCTCAGTGCAGTCCAAGCAGCTGGCTAGGACTTGTATCTTTCCTTGGGAGCATCAGCACTGCCTGAGTGACAGATTGTATATGCACTGATAGGATTACTTAAATGCTTTCTTATGCTTCCTCAGTTTGTTGCCATATTTTTGTTTTCACTGCTATTTTTTCCTGCATGTTTTCCTAAACTTTCGTTCTTTTCTTGTCAGTTCTTTATTTGTCATGGCAGCTCTTTGGTTTTGTTTTATGATGTTTCTTCTAATTATTTACCAATCAGCCTCTGCCTGAGAGACTGGATACAAGTCCTACCCACTCTACATATGTTACTGATATTAGCATCTATTTAAATATGGACCGAACTGGAGAGTCAATAACTTTTTGAGTTTTTGAGGGATGCTAAACTCCATATGTTAAGATTTTACAGCTTGGAGGTGGCCAAGTTCTATAGTGTTTGAGAACAGCAACTTTACCAACCATCAGTCAGTCTTCGGGAGGGCTCCACCAGTGTCCCCTCCATCAGCACTGGGTCAGCCAGGTCCTTTCCCACAGGTAGCAGAATTAGTGTTAGCTCTTGCCAAGTCTTTGTCACAGCCCTTTCTGACATATTCAGTTCTAGTTATGCTGAGTGAGATGACTCAACAAGTCTCCCAGGCTCCAAGTCTGAGACAGAGCTTAACCAGCCTTTGTAGGGGCTCATCAAGGTTCCAGGAACATTGCTGGAACTTTCCTGAACCCCTGACGGGAGTCACAATACCAAAACTCATGTCAGCACCAAAGTTACTCATGACAAAACTTGACCTATTCATTCCGTAGTCTACGGACTGCTCACCAATGTTGCCAGTTCAGGGTTCTGCTTATGATTTTTACCAGATTGCTTGCACAGCTGTCCTCCCAAACTAACATGCCAGTCTGCCTTCCCTCATAGACGGCCAGCAGACGACAGTCAGCTTCCTTATTTATACAGTACAGACCAAAAGTTTGGACACACTTCCCGATATGTTTGAATGAGAAGGTGTGTCCAAACTTTTGGTTTGTACTGTAATATATATATATATATATATATATATATATATATATATATATATATATATATATATATATATATATATATATGTACATTTGTGCCCACAGAACTGCCGCTCACTGGATATTTTATCTTGTTCGGACCATTCTCTATAAACCCTAGAGATGGTTGTGCGTGGAAATCCCTGTACAGTAGATCAGCAGTTTCTGAAACCAGCTCGTCTGGCACCAACAGCCATCCCACGTTCAAAGTAATTTAAATCACCTTTCTTCCATTCTGTTGCTCGGTTTGAACTGCAGCAGATGGTCTTGACCATGTCTACATGCCTAAATGCATTGAGTTGCTGCCATGTGATTGACTGATTAGAAATTTGAGTTAACGAGCAATTGGACAGCTGTACCTAATAAAGTGGCTGGTGAGTGTATATGTAGTAGGGCTGGGTACAAAGCTTACTGTGTTCACACCTTTCAGGGGCTAAATTACCACAGCAGCTTTAAAATGAACGTATATAAGATATAAACAGTTTGTGCTAGGAGCAGGGCAGTATTATGCCATAGCAGCTTCATGTTCTGAAGTGAGATTAGGCTTGTTCTTCCAAATGACTTAAAACCTGATTGCATTTTTTCAAATAATATACTGTACCTACTGAGATGAAAGTCAGGGATGAAAAGCTACATGCAAAAAAATGCACACATCTCGAGAAATTATTTACCGATGAAAGATCACAAACCAAAGTTTGACTTAAGTAAATGTGAGCTTTTTTCTGTGATCCTTTCTGAATTAACAACTCATGATCCAAGTATCACACCAGCACAGTATCATTACAACTACAGCAAGTGAAAAGTGGGAGATTGTATTTTTTTTTTTTTATTCACCATACCAAAGTCATCTACACACAGATTCACCCTTAAAAACTCACAGTATAAATTCATAGTAAAATATACTTGAGTTCAATTACATTTTCGGCTTATTGACTCTTTCTCTGCTGTTCTCTTACACATAAAAAGCCCTGAACACATGCATCCTATACGAAATAATAACATTTATGAGCATGGTGCTATTTCACAAGAGAGAACGCTGTAGCTTATTGATGATTCTTGGTCTCTGTCATTATTTATAAATGAAAAGAAGGCCATAGGGAAGAGCGGGAGATGAGAAGAAGGTATGGATGCTATGGCCTCATCCCTTGAACTATATTTTATCAAAGTTCATAGCAGGAGACACCCATCGTAATATAAAAAGCTCACAGTGGTGTCAAAAGGATTTTTTTAAACTCAAGTTTAAAAGTGAACTTTCATGAACTTTTTGATTTATTTGTTTGTGCAGTTTCATTATATCTGAAGACCCGAAAAGGAGAGCATGGAGAAACAATTGTTTCTAGAAAGATTATGAAAAATATCCAAAACATTTCTAGCAGGAAACATATCCTTCACACACTATGGCACTGTAGTGCTTGGTAGAGTTATTTGACAAATACTGAAAAAATAAAGCAACTTCAAATCTTCTTCCGACCTTTTTGCCCCCCTAAACGTGCCCCAAAAGTCACCAAATGTTGCACGCAAGCCAGGCCTTGCGAAACATTTGATATTTAATGGTTTGCATTAATGGGCGTGGCCTAATGGCTTAACAGCGCCCCCTAGAAAACTTTGTGCTTCAAGCCCCACAATATGGTTTGACGTACATGCACGAAAATCGATACACACCTGTATCATGTCGCAACTTAAAGAAAAGTGTCTTGGCGCCATGGCCGAAACGGAAAAGGAAGTCGGCCATTTTGAATTAATCATGTCATTTTGGAGAAATGTATGCCATTTTCACGTGTCGTACTTTAACAAACTCCTCCTAGCAGGATCGTCCGTTTGACATAAAACTTACTCAGGAGACACAAAAGACGTTAACGATGAAAAGTTATCAAAATCGTGAGTTTTCGTGCAATGGCGTGGCCGTGGCGCTGCGTCAAACTTCAACGTTAAACAGGAAGTGATACTAGTAGCTGATTGGTTGATATTTGATAGTTCCTATTTTCTGCCATAACTTTTGAATGGTTTGACATAGAGAGTCGTGGGTGGTTTCATCGGACTCAGTTTTGAGTCCCTGACCATAATTGGTGCAAATTAGCCCCGCCCCTTCTTCTGATTGGTCGATATTTGATAGTCCCTATTCTCTGCCATAACTTTTGAATGGGTTGTGATAAAGACATGTGGGTGGTGTCATCGGACTCGGTATTGACTCCTTCACCTTAATTAGTGCAAATTAGCCCCACTCCTTCTTCTGATTGGTCGATAGTTCCTATTTTCTGCCATAACTTTTGAATGGTTTGACATAAAGAGTCATTGGTGGTGTCATCGGACATGGTTTTGAGTCCTTGACCTTTATTGGTGGAAATAACACGTGCGAGTGCTCATTCATCGCTGCTTGGAGCTTTAATTGGGATTATTTCCTACAGACGACCTCAGCTCCAATCAGATTGGTCACAAGATTAAATTAACACTTCAGGCTATTTGTTGTGTTGTTATAGTTAGAGTAAGCAGCTCTTGGATGATGTCACGTATGTTGATATTTGAACAAAGCATTGACGGGATGGGGAGTGCTAGTACCAAACTCCATCCCGTCTCCTTTACCCTCCAAGTAAACATCCCGAACAAACCGACTCGATGCCGACTGAAGCGTACGTTCTGCGCGAGCATGAGGCGTCATACATCCCCATAACTGCAGGCGGCACTAATCTGTGATATCACCCAGAAAGAAAAGGAAAGAAGAACATCTGGAGATGACGGATCGCTATCGTCTAGAGTTCTGAAAAGAGCTCTGTGTCATCAGTCAGTGTTTTCATTTTTGATAGAAGTCATGATGGAAAAGAGGAGGAATATGGGAAAGAAAGGGTGAAGAACGGACAGATCTCATGGGATTGGCAATTAGCAGATCCTAGCAAAAAGTCTTCTGGGTTAGAAATCTCACAGAATTGCTTACCTCGCCTTTAAGTACTTCCTAAAACATTCAGTGTGCTTACATGCACATCTAAATCAAGCTATTGGCAACAATCTAGCTAAGGATTGAACTGGAGTTTCCGAGAAATACAAGTATACATGCATGAGAAGACAACCGATTATTGAGTGAGGTGCGTTCGACTCCGTGACGCTATGTGGGGCCATACTCACTTTCACATTGGCATTCTTTTGGTACAATTTGTAAACAAGCGCATCACAACCCGCGTGATCAACAGAATAAATTAGACAAGCTAAAATGATTTGTTTACAGCATGAGCTGTTGCGATTTCTTTCTTTCTTTGCACTTTAATGGATATTGAAAGGAGTATTTGAGTTATTTATTTCTTTGCTATTCATTTCATACAAATAACTTTTGGTATTTTTTGTTTATGCCGAAAACAGGAATGTTTTGTTGGACACGAGAATAACTAGTGCCATGTTTTTGCCTTTAAATATGTTTAAAAGTATGAAAACATTAAAGTTTTCAGTTAAATAATTGCATGAATTATCTATATTTCATTACTTTATATACTGTCTAGGGTTACATTTGCATAGAATGCTCAAACCCAAATCCTCAAAAATTAAAAACGGAAAAACACAGAAAATGGAAAAAATAAAAATGGAATGTAGGAAAAAATAAAACCGATTTCATAGGGCCCTACCTCTGTTTGCTGCCCTGGATCTGTTTGATAATTCTGCCCCACACTATGGCCACGGTTACATGATGTTTTTTAATTTGGAATTAATTATTCAGAATTAAATAATTCCGAATTAAACTATTTTCCTTCGAGTTTACATGGAAATAGTAATTTCGAATTGAGGTTTACATGGAAAACACGTTTGATCGGCTTTATCCAATTCCTCTTAAGGTCTGGGGGTTGTGAAGGGTTCTGATTGGATAAGGGGGCGGACCGGAAGTTACGTCTACCAGAAGTTACGTCTACCGGAAGAAAAACAAACTTAGCCGCTACAACTTTTTCTTGCCATTTGTTCTTTTAATTATTTCCAGGTCCTCCAAGCTATTTATTAAATAAATGGTCTCTGCTCTTGACCACCGTTTACTGCGTGCTGCCATCTTGAAACTTTGTTTGGAAAACAAGCCCAGCGCGGAATATAAGCGTCATGGAGACAGACGGGCGAGGGAACGAGCAGCGCAGAAAGACCGGAATTAATTTAAAACGGAATGAGTGTAAACATGATCGCAGAATTATTCTATTCGGATTTAAAATCGGAATAAACCAGCCACTTGTCAGCAAATTAAGTTTAATTCGGAATGGCCATTTTCATTCGGAATTAGTTGTTTACATGGTAATTTTTACTCATTTTAAATCGGATTTAATTTTAATTCTGAATTAAAGAAGAATTAAACTTCCCATGTAAACGCACTGAATGTTTCTGAAAGCAATTATATCAGCTAACTGGGAGGTGATTGGTCCTTACAGCCATCGTTAGCTGCCAATACTTGCTGTTGAATCTCAATATAATACTAGTATTAATATGTTGCATAACTACAGTCATATAATTAATTCAACAGCTAAAAAAACTGCTTTAATAACACTAACTAAATCGATATCGGAATGAAATCGTGATAATCAACCAACTAATAATCAATAATCAATCAATTCTGAATCTTAAGAATCGGAATCGAATCGATTCTTGACATTTGAATCTACTGTATCTCCAGCCTTAGTCTTGCTCTGTCTCACTTTTAAACCAAGTTAAATCAAATTATTCAGAACAAGCTTGTTAACTGGGAAAAAAAAAGGTGAGAAATATTTTTTATGTATTCAGTGTCAGTATGACTACATATCACATGGGAATATAGTCAGAACATCTGCTTGTTGTTTCACATTAATTTAAAGAATGAGGTGCGGGAATAGTCGAGTATGTATTAGTATACTATATCGATGGCGTAGTAGAAGCACAGAAAGAAAGAGGGTAAAAACATTTAAAAACAGAGAATAAAAAAAAGAAAGAGAAGATTAGAGTAAAGCAGCCTGATGATAAGCATGTACTTAATTTTAGTGTTTCAAACATATGGACAATAAATATATATATATATATATAAAAAAATAAAAAAATCTAATGCCTTGTGCCTCAGTGTTCATTGAAACCCGGTTGAAACCCCAGCCCCATCAAACTACCCAACAATCCTTTGAACAAGGCCCTTAACCCCTTCTGCTTCAGGAGGCCGACTCATTATTTACTGTGAGCTTTGACCCCAACTCAATATAATCTGGTTTATACTGAACAAGAAAAAAAACAATGTTTTTCAATGTATAAGTGTTAAATTCTTTTACTTTTCTTGAACCAACACCGTTTTATTTTTACTTTGATTTTAACCCACAGTTGTTGTAGACAACAAAGCAATCTTAAAATACAGTAAGAAAAAGCAAACTTGTCATATTTCCTGTTAGTTTACTAAGTAAGCAAACTATTAGATAAAGTAAAAGCAGATAAGAATGCTAGTGTAGGTGTGGACTAATAGAAATAACATGGCTTTTCTGAACTGAGCTCAGTGAGGAATTAAAAGAAAATATTTTTACACATGAACATTTGGAGCACAAGGATGTCAGAAAATAATCAAACATAATCAAATTATGTTTCTCAAAGCATTTTTATGAGAAGTGACGGTACAAACATTGTTGTTAAGGTTAGCAATTCAAATATAAATTGAAACTTCTGTTTTTCCTGTTAGTGACAGAAGCAGCCAATTCTCCTTCTGCCATTACTCAATCGCAGGAACAACCAAGAGAAAGGGGAAAAATATACATTTTAAGCAGCAAACATCATTTACTGAGGACATAATGTGCTGAACATTATGACTTACTGAGGTACCACTGATGCATCCATCACTCTGGAATCATCATACTGTGTGCGTGTGTTGTTTTTTTAGTCCTTTTTTCATACTGCATCGACTTTTTTGTCATTAGCATCACTGGTATGTGGTTTACTTTCATTCCTTCTGCATCTGGCAATACTTTTACTGTCTCTAGTAAACATTGCCTTGTGTTCGAGTGTGAATTTTTCTTTGATAGCAACCAGTGATCCCAAATCACCATCATCCTATATATTTAATTTGACCACATTTCTTCCTTGAATATGCTTGTTCACCACTTTCCCTCCAGATTTTAAAGGGGACCTATTATGGCATCTAATACCTATTTTAAACAGGCCTTGATTGTCTAAAAAACAAGCTTTTGATTGTTTCTGCTAAATAAATGAGAAATTCAGCCACTGAGCCATGTCTTTATCTTCCCATTCTCTAACCTCATTATCTATGCAGGATTCTGAGTGGGCCGGGAGGCTATGATAATGAGGCTCTGCATGTGCTGATTGGCTGCCTGAATGACGCGATACACCGCTACGAAAAAATGGCGGAAGCTCCGGCCGGTGGAGTTGTTGTTGTTGTTCTGGCCAGAGTTAGTTGTGGGCGTGGTTTCACGCATCGGAGGCCAACCGATGCAAATTGCATTTTGGTTACGTAACGACGGGAGCAGAATCTGAACGACTCGTAGAAGTCACATCACACTGGACGGCTCATCCGGGCGGCTGTACAGACACTGCAGAATTTGGTTGCTTTCCTCCTTCTCTGAGTTGGCAGGCTGAGGGGAGACCACTTTATATATGTTAAAGCAAGAGAAAACGTGTTTTTCATAATACTGTAGGTCCCCTTTAACAATGCCTTGGATAGTTCTTCACTCAGTTTTTGTAGTTTCAGAAATCGGCCTGGTTGTTTTGTTTGCTTAATGCAGGTCAGTGATTTTGACTCTGCTGAAACTGAGAAATGCTTCACGCTCTGGCACCTAACGATTCCAAAATGGGAACGGTAGTATTCAGTTGCCAGGTACCTGCCTTGTGGAGCCAGATGCCTGTATAAGTCTGAGAGGAGACACACATTTTCTTTTCATGATTAGATATAAAATATCAAATTTATTTTATGACATAGCTGTCCTCCTTGACTAGTACCTGATCACTGGTGGTGACCACCTCACGCTCCAAAACAGTAACTGCTGCGGCTAGAGATCATTAGACACCAGCTGACCGGTCCCTGAAATGGGAACTGTTCAATATGTGTAACATTATTTGGTGTCTGTGTTTTCTTTATTTGTTCATGATTGTAATTTTCTTACTATCTTTGTTCAAAAACTGGTTTTACAGATTCTTTCATGTCTGGACGGTGTAAATGTATTCCCTCAGACATTAATTTATTGCATGTCCTCTGCTCTTGGCTGTGAAGAGAAACAACTTTTACCGCTTTTACCGTATGGAGTTGTATATACAACAATCCAAAAAGCACTTTTGAAACTTATTTAAAGAGGATTTTTTTTTTGCTTGTATGGGGTTGTCAAATTCCTTTGAGTTGGACTGAAAGATTGGTACCAACTACCAAAGATTTTCTTTCAACCTCAAGCCACTCTCCAGCCACTCACCCATCAAGCTGGTCAAGTTTGCAGATGAAACTACGGTCCTGGGCCTCATCAAGGCCGATGATGAGACAGCGTGCAGAGATGTGGTTAGTGTGGAGTACATGGAACTGGAGCTCAACACCAACAAGACGGTGGAGATGGTCATGGACTTCCGGAGACACCCACCCTCCCACCCCTTACTTCTCATCAACAGCTCCACAGTTCAGGTGATGAATTCTGTGAAGCTCCTGGACACCACCATCACCAGCGACCTCAAGTGGGAAACACACTCGTCCAAGGTCATCAAGCGGGCGCACCAGAGACTTGGACCTCAGACTGCTCCGCAAGATGAACGTCTCCCCCAAAAATCGCTCCCACTTCTACAGAGACTCATTGAGACTCATTGAGACTGTCCTCATCTCCTCCATCACCGTGTAGTACCCTGCATCCTCTGCCCACACCAAGAACAGACTGGAGCACATTGTGCGAACTGCAAGTCATCTCACAGGCCTCGAACAGAAGCTCGTGTATGTTCTGCACGATGGCAGATCCCGGCAGAGGGGCAGGAGGATAGTGGGGGACCCATCTCACCCAGCCCACTCCCTGTTCACTCCCCTGCCATCAGGTTGCATGTTCAGGTCCATCAGAACCAAAACCACAAGGCACTTGAACAGTTATTTACCCCAGGCCACTGCCCTCTTAAATAAAGACATCTCAGTCCCCCAGGCCCTCCGATTCTAAAGACACTTAAAGAACACTTAATTAATTAATTTTAATGCCGGCTATCCTGTACATATTACATATGTATTATATATGTTCGACTTACTTATATTTTTTCTATTTTTATTTCTATTTTAATTCAAATGTTATTGCTCTGTGGCACTGTTTTTACCAGGTTATATTACTGTCTTCATTGTACATTTGGAATTAAAGTAATGTCTGATTCAGATTTCTGAAAAAGTCCACGAATACTCCACTAAAGCTGTAATATTGAATTGCTGTTTTTCTTTAAAAATATATCTGTGGTTTCTTGAAGTCAGAGACTTTTAATTTAAGGAACACTTGCAACACGGACTGTGGAACTACAAAAATAATGAAAGAAAAAATGTCCATTTTAATAGGGGATTTAAAGAAAAGAAGCCTAGTACTATTTCTTCAACCTATAATTCAAAAACTCTTTTCTGTCCACAAATCGACCCTTTCCCATATATTTTTATGCTGCCCATGTGAGAGCCTGTGAAGGCCTCCAGACATGCACTTCAATCTGTGTGCCAGGTTTTAAAAGTTCAAGTATCTGTAAGGGGTGGGGGGGCACAAGCCCTCTTAGCCTAATTGCTCTCAGTGGGAAGCAACCAGTTTTTTAATGTATGGTGAGCAGGATGCAGGGATTTCAAACTGGGAGGGAGGTGGGAGAGGAAATGGGGAAGAACACGTCAGAAGAGAATGAAACAGATGAAGGGTGAAAGACAAGAGAGGAGGGAATGAAAGTAAAATATAGAGTGCTGAAGTAAGAAAAAAAAAGTCCTCTCGGCGACAAAGACAGTTGCATTTTAGGATTTTCGGCTTTATAACAATTCTTTCATGTTCTCCTCCTTATTCATCTGTCTGTCTTATCTCTGCACCTCCTCCTCTCTGAGGAGTCACTCATCTTTCTACCCCGTCTCTGTTTCTCTCTCGTTTTCTCTTTCCTTTAATTTTTTTCTTCTTTGAATAATTTACTGTAGCAAGGGAGAGTGGAAGTGTGTTTATTTTGAGTGCGTTTTTGCTTTAAACAGAATGCATAATGATCGCCGATGGGAGAGAGACTGCATTAATCCCATTTATGTTGAGACCTTTTAGATGTACTGACACCCGTGGCAGACGAGCAGGGCCCAGCCAGTGTGTTTAACTGTAAGTGTGCGTGTGTGCGTGTGCTTGAGCGTCTGCTTGTAGCACGGGTGCTTCTCACATGCACACAAATGATCTCCCTCACATCTATGGGATGAACCCCGATACCACTCTCAATCCGTGCGTAAGTGGGGGGGGGGGATCAAAATGCCAGTGCTGTGCGTGTACCTCCACTCGCGATGAAGGCGAGACCTTTGGGGCATCTCCCTCCTTGCTCATGGATTTAAAAATCTCCTAATGAAATTCACATTTTTCAAAGTGTATGTATCTCATACTGTTTCTGCATTTCAACAAAAGTGGCAGCAGCTTTGAAAACTTTTGCATTTGTATTTGTTACAAGCAGACCCAGACCCGTGAATTGACACTTTTACTTTTTTTCCCCCCTCAGTTGAGTGTTTTGCTTAAGGCCCAGACTACAAAAAAAAAAGTTAAAAAGCTCAACAGCATCACTGATAGCTCTATTCCACACTTATATGCAGCTTCACTTCCCCATTTCCATACATAATAATTCAGAATGGTATTCAGACCAAAAAACCCTAATGCTTTGTATAACAATTCTCTACCAGTGTTCCTCTGCTGTTTTGATTACAGCAGAACTTCTATTATCATTGTTATTTCTTATGAATGTAGCCAGGAGATCAGTGAATTTTGTGTGGAAAAAGTGTCAAGTGACATATTTATTTATGTACGTCTGCACAACGCCTAAAGGAAAAACTTTGGCTTGATCCAAATCAGCTAATAATCATTGCCATAGACCCACTTATCTCTTGTATCATCTTTTTAACGATGTCTTTATTTTTCCTATTTATTTGTTCCCAGCTCTCTCAAAGTGACCCTGAATCTGTTGAGCTCATTTTATCCCCCCAGATGCTGCTGAAGCGGTAAAAAGAGATCTGTTATGAGTGTCTTCCACCAGGGGCCTGTACTACGAAGCGGGATTTGGGGTTAGCGAGGTAACTTCAGGTTTAACCCTGGGTTTTCAGGACTACGACGGTGGTTCACTTCTTACCGGGGTACATCGCCATGGTAACTTATGCTGAACAGCTAACCTGCTCCGGAGCAGGTTATGTTCGAGATACAGATCCCCGGGTATAAAAGCACCGCCCACTGACCAATCAGCTCTCTTGGAAAATTGCATGCCCTTTCGAAGAGAATCCAGTGGAGCTTGGTGCGCGGATCGTGAGAGGATCCCTCCGAAGAGAACGCGTATTCAGGGACCACCAAAACCCCTTTGCTTTCCCTGATGAGTACCTGTATGAACGATCCAAAAAAAAAGGAAAAAAAGAAAAAAGAGGTGGAGGAGAAAATAAAAAATAAATCAATCAATGAATAAATAAAACAAATCATCACCCAAAATCCGATGTACAGTCAATCCAAAACTAATACCAATTAAATAAATAAATCAAGAAGAAATCAAAAAGAAGATGCATTTGTATGGGGATAGCAAGAAAGGGATTTTCAATTTCGTCCCTCGAACATTCTGAGAAGTCACTTTAAAATACTAAATACCCCCCTCCTGAAAAAATAAAAAATTAAATAAAATAAATTAATAAACCCAATTCTTTGGTACAGCATCAGCACAAGTTATCGGTCAACAACAATAGTTATAGAACCAATATATACAGGACTGTCTCAGAAAATTAGAATATTGTGATTTTCTGTAATGCAAACACAAAAACAAAAAAATGTCATACATTCTTCATTCATTACAAATCAACTGAAATATTGCAAGCCTTTTATTATTTTAATATTGCTGATCATGGTTTACAGTTTAAGATTAAGATTCCCAGAATATTCAAATATATGTTTATATCCTTATGAATTTACGCATTTATACAGTCAGCGATCTTTTGCCAGCTGTCTTTCCTGCATTTTGCAGCTGCAACTGTGTTGCTTTTTGCCTGTATTATATGCCTATACTCATCATATTTCCGTAAAATTATTGTTTGCTCTTCGCTACTGAAATAAGCGGCTCTGACAGCGGACTTCTCCATGCTTGCGATTGGTCATGCGCTGAAAACACTGCCCCTTTTATGTGCACGCGCTCATATCCAGATTGGAGAAACCTGGGTTGATATACCGAGTTGATAACCACCGTCGTGTGACCGCTTAGCGTGATTGCAATTGTCCGGGTTAGTGAATCTGGATAAGGAAAAGATATCCTGGATATGTTGAACTTGCTTCGTAGTACAGGCCCCAGATCAAGCTTGTTCTGATGCATTCATTCTATGTTCAGGTAGACTTTCATCCAGAAAGTAAATAAATTCAGTGCAGTCCACTTCTATATCGTGTCAAATTCAGTTAAATTAAATCCTATGTGTTACAATTAATCAATAATCAAGTTAGTTCCATTTCAATCCAGTTTATATTCGTATAATGCCACTTAGCCAAAATCGACACAAGGAACCCAAAATATTGCAGCATCTTTTCATTTACAGTAGGTTCAGTTCCTCATCCTGAACATTCATGAGGAGACAGTGGAACAGACACAATTCATGTAAACAAACCAAACCATCTTATGAAGGGTTTCCCTTTACCTTAGCACGGCAGGAGACAGGTGCTTTTCCTGTCCTGAGAGAAATGCCCCTTTGGGACATTTTGGAATAATGGGACTTTAAAGATGCGGAGCTCGACCCTTAAGGGGTTTTTTTTCAGAGGAAGCTAGTGAGGGAAAACCCAAGTTTGGGGAAGTATGTTTTCTCCTTTTAATGCCCTCGCCCTTTAAACCCTTTCCATGCAGACTGCGATGGGACACTTTGTCCTGCTGGGTCAGTCTTATTCTTATTCTTATTCATAATGAGATGAATGAAATGATTTACTTCTCCAGCTACACAGCAACGTGACTGATCGATGTGTAGAATATGAAGCTTTTAAGAGAGCCGGCATAATGAATAAACAAGAAACAATACATAAATGAATAAAACCCACCCTTGAAGCCTGGAATCTGTTGATAGAAAAACGAAGAGCGGACTGTTCTGACCTACGAATCCCGATTCGCTTGTTTAGCACAATTTCCCTTCTCCACACCCACATTCTGCGCCACTTCTGGCACAGTGTTAAGGTTCGAGACGGTTTACTTCAAATGGACTTATTATTAAACTCACTCGGTGCTCGCCTCCAGTTTAGCTTGGTGGATATCTGAGCATATGGCACAATTCCTCTGCAGGTTAGCATATGGTGGCACAGAATTTAGATTCAGTTTAAATATAAAAAAAGAGAGGGAAGAAAGCCCCCTTGGTTCTCGTTTGAACATTCCCCGATCCGCCCCCCCATCCATCCATCTGTTGTTTCCTGTATATTCTGGAAGAGTGAAAAGAGAGAGGGAGAGGGAGAGAGAAAAACAAGTGAAACATCTGATGAAACCCCCTGCGGTGTGCGTGAGCTGACAGCCCAGCAGCGTGGACGCTTTATGTGTGTGACCATGTGCACATGTGTGCACCTCTGTTGATGCGGGCCTGTGTGTTTTGTGCATTCTTACATATGTATGGGAGGAACATAATTAATGGACTTGTGCTTCAGGCAAAGGAGAAGCTGCAATGTTCACTTCAGATTCTTAACATATTGTTCAGCATAGGATTCTTACCGCAGACCTTTGATCGTGGCTTAAATGTAGATTTAAATTGCTTGGAGAGAGGGAGAGGAAGAGAGGAAGAGAGAGAAAGAGGAAGAGAAAACAAAAAAAAGAAATGGCGACAGGAAACATTTGCATTGTTAGATCAGGTGAGGTGCTGATGTTGGATAAGGGTCTAATTCATAGCTCAAATGTAAATTTGAGTTAATAAGTTTATAAAACAATAGAAAAAAGACTTTTCAGAAATGAATATTACTAAGTCTCACAGATCTAGAGGCAAAGCAAGTTTATTTGTATAGCACACATACATGTCAAGTCTCACGTTTTTGACTGAGAAACCACCGTACAGTATATTACCCTTCTTCCCTCCCGTATTAGTATTTTCCCGTAAATTGCCCATTTTGTAATATAATAATTTCTAAAAATCATTCCTGTGCCTTTTCAAACTGAATTGTCAGTAGCTTCCGGAGAACTGCCACCTGCTGTAGCCTGGGTGGCAGCTCTTGCAAGGTTTGTGGCAATAATGGGAACAAACTCGGAACAACAAATGAGAGATGAATGGATGTAACGAGAGAGAGAGCATTTCTGCCAAAAAAGTGAAGACTTTGTGTAAATATCTCTAAAAATGTTATAGTGAATTTACTTTCCCAAAGAGGAGCAGGATGGAGCACAGTTACGCGTTCGTAAAGATGTCTAACTGTGATTGTAGTGTCTCTTTTGGGGGAAGGACCGATGTCTGTCAGCAGCAGCTAGAGGCACAGAAACATGCGTCTGTGTAATCAGTCAGTGAATGCCAAAAAGCGTGGAAATTACAAATGAAAAGAAAATGTTTCACTTGAAGACAATCAATGTGTATATATATATATATATACTGTATATGTAAATGTGCTTTAATTCCCTTTTGTGTTTTGAGTTAGGCTCTATTATAGGAATGTCCACAGCACTTCAGTGTCAACAAAGGTCGGCCGATCAGGGAAACTGGACCTCGGTTGGGCTGGCGGGACGGCAGCGGGCGGCGAAAGATTTCCCTTATTTTCAAGAAGGAAAAAAGAGCAATAGATAAAAAGGTAGAATTACGCGTTCAAAAAGTGTGATAAACAAGAATAATACAGTTAGTATCGTTAGGAATTTCTATTTTCAGACATTTTACAGCTCTGTCTGCCTTTCTGTACTTTTTAATAAGTACAGAAACAGCGTCGTTGGATAGTGTCTGATGGCAACCATGTTAGCAGAAGAACAGTTTTTAAAATCTCCATTAAGAGTAAAGCTACATGAGTTACGCCTTTGGGGCAAGTGTAAACCTTTGAGCAGTCTTTGTACACATATATATTTCTTTAGTTCAATTTTACCGTTTGTTTCTACAAGCCATTGCAAATGACTTTCATGTTACTTTTAATGTACATCAAGTTTACAGTTTATAATGTCTTGAAATACAGACATTGTGTTTATACACTAAATACATGAACTTATCTCTGTCTTCTCCCGTGCTGATTACACATCGTATGAGAAGAGTTACCTACTTTAAGCTGCTCAGGCGTGTGTACATAGTTTGAAATCAACTTTATGCAAATCCTGTTCCACACCTTGACAGTCTCAGTGAGGACAGACATTAGCATAACCAGCTAGTGCCGTGAACAACAGGGGCTCTGTGCTGTTCACATGCAGTATGTAGGTGTGCTTGTCTCCATCTGTTTGAGAAAAGAGCTTTATGGAGGCAAAATGTCACTCTTCTGCCTTGTTTGCTCTTTCACACTGCCTTCGTTAGACATAGACCTCTGCCTTCTGCCTGAGTGCCATTTACACCTGGAGAGGTGTATGATTTGGGAGGCTGACACCCACCTACACACACACACACACACACACACACACACACACACACGCACACGCACACGCACACACACATGCAGAAACAAGAATTGCTTCTTAATGGTAGAACATATGGCTGAGAGGAAGTGTTTGACTCGTGACTTGACCCGTCAGCGAGTCCTAAAAGGTTCACCCGTCACTATAAGCGCTACACTCCCTTACACTATACTGATGTCAGTGTTTAATGCGTTTTTTTTTTCAGTTTGCTGCTTGAAATGCAGCTGAAATATGTTTTGGTGTAAATAACATAAACAGAGGAGGAGGAGCACAGCTTTCTTTACCGTAACCCTTTTACCGAAATGTAGCATCTCATTAAAATGGGGACAGAGAAACGGACAGATGAATACATAGAAAGCAGAAGTGGATTTTCAAATGTCCCCTTGGCTCAGTTTCTTCCAGCTTTTATTCGGTCTTGCTTTGTTGTTTCTAATGTGGAGCTTAACTCCCAGCAGCATATTTTAGGCGGGCAGAGTTGACAAACACGCACACATACACACACACCAGCCTTGTAGCTGCTGCTGGCACCGCGCCATCCTGTCTGGGTCTGTCTATGTGCAGGGGGCGAGCTGTCTGCCCTCATCAGTGCCAACATGTTGCCTATATGTGGGCTGCTCCAGGGGGGACCTGCGTGTCTGTGTATGTCTTTGAGTGTGTATTCCTGTCTTTTCAACCTTCTTACCGATATCCACTGACCATGTGCGAATAACAAAGCTCATTACACTGGTGACCCCATTGCCCTTTAATATGTTTATCTAAATTTGAGGTATTTTAGGTAGCATGCAGCTATATGTATGGAAAAAGAGTACCTTTCACATCCATGATGGATGGTGAAAGTATATCTGGAATCAAGTACAAAGAGATGCTCAAGAAGCATTTAGCAGGCTTTGAATAAAGTCATGCAAACTTATTTTATAACTCATTTAAACAGGTCCAAAGGCTATGCATATGTTCAGTTGTTCATGTAGCTAATAAACAAAATATCCATCCATTCATTCATTTGCTACACCCACTTCAATCTCATTCCAGGTCATGAGGAGCTGATGGAGCCTTTCCGAGCAGTCACCAGGTGAAGGGCAGGATTCATTCCTGACACGTTGGCTTTCCATCGCAGGGACAAATAAAAAATATCACCAGCCAAAACCAAAGCTAGAAGTATTTCATAATATGAAATCATTTGTTCTGCAATCCTCCAACTAAAAGCCCCTGCAGCGGGGCCATTTAAAGGTAAACGCTTAGTTTTAAGTTGTTTTTTTCATTACATTCAAACTAGCACCTTCCATGAATTCGTCACATTATTTTCTTTTCCAGCTGCCATTCACATTCAAGCACTTTGGTGCACACTACAACCGTTTTTAGCCTCTTCTTTTATGACAAACATTCCATTTATGCATAAATATCTTTCGTGAGCAAAAGCAGCGACCTTCAGCTAGATGCTCGGATTTCTATTTTGACTGTAACTCCAAAAGGTTCCCAGAGGAAATACATTTACATTGTTGCTCCTGTGGAAATATAAAATCAGAGATCCAGTCACATTTGCCTTTGGAAAAATATTGATCTTAAACATTTTCAAATGAAAGCAAATCTCACTTGCAAAGCTTCATTTAAATAGGAGGCATAGGAGTCAATGGAAGTCCTTTTGAGATTTTAGATCTAAATACAGATATAAATACTTGACTTACCTTTACAATTACAGCCTCTTTCCACAGAGTGGCTACAACATAAAGGACAATGATAATAAAATAGAGAAATCTTCATTTCTTTGGATTTATATGTGAAACAATCGCAGCAACCCCAAGCCTGGAAGAGAACTTTTAACTTGTGGAGCTTCATCTGATATCAGTGTTAACTTTTTATTAAGCAGCAAAAAGTCCAAGTACTTCGGAAAATATTAATGTCTGCTTTAATGTCTTCAAGTCTTTCAAATAATTATTTCCCACAAAAGTCCAAAGTCGTCCAACTTCAATGCCCTTTAGTCTTGTGGCGTCTGCCCTTCTCCCTTTTCATGACTGGCATTTGCACGTACTACTGACACATTGGTCTTCGCTGGCATTTGCAGATGAGGCAGAAGGGCAGCGTCTTAAACACTCATGCATGCGTGCTCAGATGGACATGCATGCACTTCAGCTTAGGGTGTGCATATTCACGTGCAAGTGTGTAAAAAGAAAAGAAAAAAAAAAAGATTGTATCATTGGTTAAAAAAATGCATTTTAGACATGCTCTTTGTGGTTTCTGTATCCTTTCTTGTGTGTGAGCATGAACAACAGTCCTCTCATCCCTGAGGCAGCAGTGTCAGGAAGCATCGGAGTCGACAGTGAGCACGCTCAGAAGCCCGTCTGACCCAAGGAACGCTGATCTTTATGTCAGCTCAAAGAAAAGGAATCACCCTTTTCTGTCAGCCATAGTGTGTGCGCGTGTGTTCGTGTGTGTGTGTGTGTGTGTGAGACAGAGCTAGACAAAAGCAATGAGGAGACTAGAGGATTCAGCTCAGCTTTGAACTATGCCACTTTGTTATAAGTCACTACTTTATGCTGTCTGTTTTCACTCTCCATCTGAGTTCTTGCCATCACTTCTTCTGTTGGCATTTTTCCACAAATTGTGCTTCTCTGGTTTCCTTACTTCAATAGTTTTCCTTTTCTATCATTAAATGTCAAAACAGTGTGCGAGGACTATACAGACGGTAAAGATAAAACCACCAAAAGGCATATTTAAGATTCTTCCATTACAGTAATAGGTAGCAGTAGTTTGTACAGACATACATCAGACCTTCAAGGTCCATTCATGTGGTCTAGATACAACTCAAACCTCTAATCACCATTAAAGTGTGTTTGAGTTTTTAACACATGGGATCCATTTCCAATTCTCAAGCATCAGCTGCTGGAGTGCTGGCGGTGGGTGGTGTTGGAATAAATGCACCATCTTGGTTGGTGTCAGGTAATCAACAAAAGAATCTGGGCAAAAGATAACATCTAGAGTTCTTAAAAGTACAATAAAATACTCATTAAAAAAAGAAAAGGCTGTACTACTTTACCACACACAGATCTAGACCTACCGTAGATTTCTTTTAAAAGGTTTCATCTGTTCTCATGCACTGATGTATGTCCTTTCATTTTTGAATCATAAAATAATAATTAAACACAGACTGCATAGATGACTAATGGTGAAGGACAGGGCGCCCGCCTCTATACCTGGTTATTACCAGCATATTCATTTAAATTAATTACTTTAGGAAGCTTAAGATAAGCTAAAGAAATCTGACAAATAGTCAGCATCACGTGAATTAATAATTAAAAAGTATGTAATGGTTCTGTGTTTTTGTAATTAAAGAAACATGTATTCACATTTGTTCATTGAATATCTGGTAAAAAGTAAATCATTCACCCTCGGAGCAATTTCAGATGTGGAGTTTGAAAGCGGCGGGGTGATGCCTGGAAAGTCTGCAAGTGTGATGAATTTGGAAAATATACAAGCGACATACTCAGATACTCAGAATCTTCCTTCTCACTCCCATGACAAATAAAAAAACACACCTCCAGTCACTCTCCCAGAACACATCAGAGCACACTTGCATAGTGAGAGAACAAAACAACACAAAACAAAACACAAGCCAGACAGTTTGAGGGTGGTGATGTTGACTGCCAGCCTGCTAACAAGCGCCCCTGGATCCAGGGGTAGATGAGGCAGAGACCATTTTTAATTGTTCAAACAAATGCTATGCCTCAACGCATAAAGACCACGCTTACCAAGACGAAACAAAATCCCAACAACAAGCAGCTAAGTGGACACATCCTAAAAAGACAGGAATGCAATGTTTCTTAGAGGCACAGGCAAATAGCTCCTAATCGCTACAAACGCTAGTCTGTTGTCGGTTGAGAGCAGTAAGCCTCTTGATTGAAACAGTTTAAAGATGCACATTTTCTGACAGAAACTCACTAAGACAGCAGTTGAAGAAAAGCAAAAAATACCAAATAAAAAAACAAAAAAACTTAACTTTCTACTGCCCATCTTCTTTATTTGGTATTACCTTTGATGTTTAACCATCAGAAATCAAATTCCTGTGCAAAAATTCACTTGCCATAAGATCACTATTCAGCCCCTTTGATCTTTCTGCATCATGTCCAACTTTGTGGTGTTTACACCACCCCAGTATTTACAGTCGATTTACTTCTTGCAGCATCCAGCCTTTTCTGTCTGCCGTCGTCGGCAATGCAGACTTTCATTTTTGATCCACACCGGCTTTTAGTGTGATTTCAGGAATTCTACCTGCTCTCTACCTGCTGGCCAACAACACTGCTCACGTGCAGTGAGCGTGCATCAGAGGAGTGCACATAACTAGCAGGTAATAAGTCTAGTTGATTGGCAGAAATGTTTTCTCTTGGCCCAAATACAACAGTTGGGTGTTTTTAACAATGTCCCAGACTCCACAGATGACAGATGTTTTTCATACTAATCTCAGAAACACTATTTATCACATTATTTAATTACTTATTGTTTAATGATTTTAACTAACAAACTTTATTGAAATCCATTGTTTAACATTAAAAATCTGTTTGTGTTACTTTAAGGAAGTTGAAAAATCATATTACTAGTATTTGGACCTTTTAGCTGTCATTTGTATACATGGTGTCTCAACAGACTAAGGAATTATCTCTTAAAAATGTGTTTAAATTTAAGAAAAATAGACATGCAAGTAAATATTAAATATTCCACTACTGTCTGTAGCAGCTGTATAAAACTGGGACCACAGCAGATCGATTCCTTCCATCCATCCATCCATCCATCCATCCATCCATCCATCCATCCATCCATCCATCCATCCATCCATCCAGTATTAGCCGTTCTGCTTAATTTTTAATGGTCTCTTGAAACCAGAGAGTAAACTCTGGACCTGACTTCCATCCATCTTACTCCATTATTTATCTGATGAAAGGTCTGCCATTAACCTTTAAAGCAGCACAATGTAACTTTCAGCTTTTGTTGAGTTTGGCGGCTCCTTTGGACAAAAGCGGTAGTGCTTTACCAGTAGTGTGGCAGGGTTCCTACCATGCTCCTCAAAGTTACATAGTGCCAGTGAAGGCGATACAGACCCCTCAGACCATGACAGAGGTGTCATTAAACCTGTTGGAAGTTGATGTACCATCACAATGACTCTGGAAATATGATATTAAGGTGGAAAAGTTACATTGTGCTGCTTTAAGAAAAAAAAACTAATTAGTTGTATTGTGTTCATCATGTCTTCAGATTGATATCTTATGGTTTCTTTTTTTCAGACAACCAGCTTTGTCTGGAAAAAAAAAAAGAAACCATAAAATAAACTCAAATTGAGTAAAATGGATTGGGACTATGTAAAACTTAATCTAACCAGTGTCTTTTGTGGAGGTGAAAACAACATCTGTTCTTCTTTTCTCCTTGTTTTTGTTTCGGACATGTAGGACGCATGTTAATAAAATTCATTCATTCATGTAATGTTGTGTAAGGGAATATTAATCAAAACCTTGTGTGCATTCACAACCCACAACCACAATGGCTATCAAATGCTATGCTAAACTGTGTAAAAGGAGATTTTTAATTAGCTCTTTGTGATACAGCACAACTGCACAAGGAGTGCAATACATTACATGTAGAATTTAATTTTGTTTTTGTCCATAAAAAAAGCAAACTGCATTGTTAACCCTCCGTAAAGAGTGACACTGTCCTTCTCAACACCTCTGGAAATGCCAATTAAAGCACTGTGCTTCATTTGAATATTTCTGATTATTATGCAGCTCCCTCTCTTACATATTCAAAATGAGATTCTCAATCCAATTAAATGGGCCATGTGCTGTAAAGGCGTGGGCAAACATGATTGAAGGCAGAGCTTAGGATGACAAACAGGAGCAATCTGAGGGAGATGGAAAACCGCTTGCTGTGAAGTTAATGGAAGACTTTGTGATCATCACTGATGGAGTAATGGGTGGAGGCGTTTGCTCGCATGTGAATATGTGCCTGAGAGAACAACATGGAGGTACAAACACTGAAAGGGAAGAACTGGAGAGGCCAACATAGAAATCTAGGTATAGGTTTAAAAAAAAAAAAAAGAAGTGAGATAATGTTTCTCTTTTTACTATTATTTGCATTTTCCCTACTCATGTACAAAATCTGATCCCACTGCATGTGGGTGAAGCACACTCATGGAACAATTTAATTTAAAATTTTGACTTGTGAGCCACAAACCGGAGGCAGCAATTAAGGTAATGGCAGTCTATTTAGATCACACTTTAGAAAACAGTTTAACCAATGTCACAGTTGCACCAATTCTGATATCTAGAGGTAATGTTATCTGGATAAAGATGAATTGGTTTGTTAAAAAGAGTGACGTATCCAAGGTTCCCCAGAACACCTACCATTAAGGTATTGTGTATATGAAGAAAAAGAAGAAAGCTGTGTCTTGTGGACATAACATGTATGCAGTGTTCAGCTGCTCTTGTATTTGCCGGGCTTCATGTATTCCTTCTGCAAAACCAGTCACTGTTTTTAGAGCCCATGTTCAGTATCAGCTTGATGCTTTTCCGTCAGACTTCTGTCTGATGAATGCCTCGGTGTCCCACTGGCTTGCTAAATATGCGCAGTGAAATGAGCTGAAACACGGGCTTTAATTAAAAAGTGGGGACCCACAAAGATGTGATTAAAGCATCGCTCAGCGGATTAGTGACTAAAGCGTCTCCAAAGGCATACAGAGAGAGAGATGTAGAGAGAAAGAATGAAAGAGAGGAATGAGTTAGTGATTAAGGGACCACTTTGTCTTTTTTTCTTTCATATTTTCTCTTCCTTCCCAGCATAACACCTCGTAGAGGACAGCTGTTTGTCTTTGACTGACATTGCAGCTATAAATTCAGGCCTCTTATGAAGCAGCTTCAACAAGTAACAAGTAAATGAGAACTGAGCCTCTTCACATCTCCACAGTTATCTTGATCTCATGTAACTGCTCATGCTGAAAGCAGCAAGACTGATCATTTCTCAAAGGTCATATTTATCATTTCCTGTAAACAGCACTATGTGGATTTGAATGGAGACTGGACATAATGTGTGTCTACCCACTAAATCCCTGAGAAAACATTTCTTCTGTGGTGTGAGTGGTACTAACAATGTTTTATGCTTTCCAAGAGTCCTTGTTGATCATCATAGACAAATGTTCTCCTCTTCTCTTCTCCATAAAAACAAACAAACAACTAAAACATTTCCCACGGGATATGTGTAGGTTTTTGGAATCCCAAGATAAGTGGTTAAAACACACTTTTGAAATCAAAAAAGCTGTTTGGCTCTTTTTGAATAAAGTCATCCCATCATTGAGTCATTTTAATAGAATAAGTAAACTACAGGGAACATATAAAACAATGCAGTTCAGAACATGCACCTGCGATTTAAATCGTTGGTCAAATAAAATTTGGACCCTAAATTTTCTCAGGCGTATGGATTAATATAAACATATAAGCCTGGTAGTACTAGCCAGAGTAAGAATTTACCATTAGCCGAGGCAGCAGTGATCACAAAATAACATTAAAGCTGCAAGCAGCGATGAACGGGCCCTCGCACCCTCGTGCACGTTCAGGCGTGCTGCAGTGGAAGCTTGTATGACTTGCATGTAGATTCTTCAGGCCTGGACATTTAGCGGATGACACCACCCACGACTCTCTATATCAAACCATTCAAAAGTTATGGCAGAAAGTAGGAACTATCAAATATGGACCAATCAGATGAAGGAGGGGCACGCTTTTTGGTGTCTATTGTCGCCACGGTAACACTTTTGACTGAGAAAAGTAATGCACATCGTCGCAGGATGGAGACGCACATTTTGATGTATAACACACCTAAGTGCACGTTACGGTTCGGGCCGCATTAACTGGCAATAAAAAAAAAAAAAATGCGCCAAAATTACACGATTAATTCAAAATGGCAGACTTCTTGTTCGGTTTCGGCCATGGCGCCAGGAGACTTTTCTTTAAGTTGTGACATGATACAGGTGTGTACCGATTTTCATGCATGTACGTCAAACCGTATTGTGGGGCTTGAGGCACAAAGTTTCTAGGGGGCGCTGTTTAGCCATTTTGCCAGCCCATTAATGCAAACCATTAAATATGAAATTTTTCGCCAGGCCTGGCAAAATTTGGTCACTTTTGGGGCACGTTTAGGACCTCCTTTCATCGGAAAAATAAAGAAAGAATTCTTACAGATATAAGTGGGCCTTCGCACTGTCAGTGCTCGGGCCCTAATTAAAAAAAGGACAAGAGGCCATATTATTCCCTGATTTACTACCACGTTGGCCCCAAGATTTGTTTTTATATCAATTATACATTTCCACAAACAATATGAACCTAATCATGTTTTTTTCTGGTCTCGCCCCTCTTTTATGAAAGTATAAAGCAGAGCCATCTCTGATACCACACAAGACACACACCCGTCCTCTTTTTCACCAAAAACAAGTGTCTCTAATTTCGGGACAAGATGGCACTGAGTGTTCCTCGCACTCAATCTTTTGACCATAATGAGTGCACTGTTCTTCTGTACTTGTAGTCGGAGACAAGCAGTTAAATTACATCATATTACCATATGTGTATCCTCTATCCTCTGGCCTGTCCAGGGTGAACCCCTTCCTCTCGCCTGTAATGAGCTGGGGTAGACTCCGGCAGACCCCTGTGACCCTGCAAAGGATAAGAACGGGTATAGAAGGTGTATGGTTGGATGGTATCCTCTGCAGGATGTTAGCATGTCGAGACTGGCGACGAGCAAACTTAGATTAGCTACCACTGAACTAGATACTTCTTTGGCTGAGCATTCCCCTCTTGAGGCTTGCAAAAAGCCTGCAGAGACTGAAAACTTACTAAAATGCCAACTTCTTTAGTTGTTAGAATGTCTAAGCTAGCAAGGTTCACTGGTTTGACTCTTCTTTTCTAACTAGCAGCAGATTAGTGCATAACTGCTGCTTTCCGTGCAATGCAATTTTTTTGTCTTTTTGGCAAAATCATTATTGACTCCTTCAATATACTGTTTGCTACTCAGCATTTCATTAAAAAACAAAAACATGTTTAATGGTTGATAAAGATACAATGGTTAACCATTTCAGCCTACAATTAATCATCTATTAAAACATAATAAAATTAGCTTAGTTCAGTGAAATGCAGCTTAGAAAAATGAAATGTTGTGTTTTTACTGTATTTCATTCTCTGATGGTGTCAGACCCAAGAGGGAAAGCAAAAAATAAACATCAACAATTTCAACTAATACCTGTAAGGGGTAACTACACATGCTTACATAAAAGTTCTCTTTAGTCAAATCTATTTGAAAGAAAGTATCAGTAGGACGTTTGTCATGTTTTTGATGGCAAAGAACATAAAAAACCGACATTTCTAGAGATAAAGTATTGAAGGATTTAATCCATTTAAGGAGTTTTTTTCTGATCAGTCCCTTTTTCCTTATCAGTAATCAGTTCTTCTTTTGTTTCCTCGTCTTCCTCTTTTTTCCATTTACAGAATAAAAAATAGTATGTGTGCAAAATCCTTCATTTGTGTGTGTGCTTGCGCGCTCGCGCCTGTGTGTGTGTGTATATCTCCTACTATATAATCTGTGTTGCATGGTAAAAGTATGCCAACTGGGATAGTGTAAGATAACACAACGAGAGATTCCCCCTGCTTATATACTGATATCTGTAAATAATCATTTCATCATCAATATGGTTTAAAGGGGACCTATTATGAAAAACACCTTTTTTCTTGTTTTAACATATATAAAGTGGTTTCCCCTCACCCTGCCAGCACAGGGGAGACAAAATACCATCGAATTCTGCAGGGTCTGCTCCCCCCCTTACTGAGTCTTCCAGTGTCACGTGACCTTTTTTTGAGCCATTCTGAATCTGCGCCTATGGTGACGTCACCATAGGCGCAGAGGTTTGGCCTCCGCTGCTGAAACCACGCCCACAACCAGCTCTCTACGCCGGCTGGAGCGGTGCTTCCTTGAGCCAGTCGGACGCGGCGCGGCGCCGCGGATCCAGGTTAAATCATCCAGGTTCCCGGGTGGTTTGGGAGCTGGGTCCTCGGAGGTCTGTCCCAGGTCGGACCAGCTTCACCCTCCGAGATTTTCAGCCAAATCTGTCGGTTTGATCACCGGTAACGGGCGATGCGCACAGGATGCGCTCCGGAGCCGATCTGTGCGCCCGCCGTGGGGTTGCGCCGCCAGCGCGCAGCATCCACCGGGCAGATCCGGCTGAAATTCCGCTGGTCGGTCCCCGGGAGTCCCTGCTACCAGTCCAGGCCGGTTCCTGCGGTCCCGGCCGGTCGGAACCGGTCAGATTCCCCGGTTAAAGCCGCGGTGATGCGCGCTGCTCCAGCCCGACTTCCCCGTTCCCAAAGCGCGGTCCATCCGACTAAATTGTCCCGGTTCCCAGCCGCTTTGGGAGCAGGGATTTCTGGGGTACGTCCCAGGCTGGATCAGCTTCACCCTCCGAGATTTTCAGCGAAATCTGTCGGTTTGATCACCGGTAACGGGCGATGCGCCCCGGAGCCACGCCGGGCACCCGGCGTGGCTCCGGGGCCAGCGTTCAGCATCCGCCGGGCAGATCCGGCTGAAATAGTGCATAAATGTTATTTATATACAACTCATATTTTATTTTTTTAACAATAAAGTTGCCATTTATGAAAATTCAGTGTTGTGATAATTTACAGGTTCGGGCTGCTCTGGCGGAGCGAGGTTTATTCTCCTCCCCTGCTACACGTCATTCAGGGAGCCAATCAGCACAGAGCCTCATTATCATACCCCCCCCTTCCCTTAGAATGGAGCACAGAAAAAGGGGTTAGAAGCAGTAAAACTAGTGACAGGGCCCACAGGCTGGATTTCTGATTTATGTAGAAAAAACAAGCTTTAGATTGTTTTTAAGACATTCAAGGCCTGTTTAAAATATACATTAAATGCCATAATATGTCCCCTTTAAGGCAATGTTTCAAATCCATAAGAACTTTCATTTAGTTCTTTCTTTCGTTCTTTCTTCTCATTTCATTTTCATTTCTAACCAAATCTCTCCTGAATGAAATGGGTGTAGGATGAATTGTAGGTGAAAAAGGTTACAGAAAACTGAGTGGAAATGAATTAATCAATGAAAGCATTCATTCAGGTTTAGAATAACTGCCACATTTTCTTTTACTTGTGATAGAAATAACTGAGTCAAAATCATATTGTATGATTTTGACTTAAATGATGCACCATCACAATGCAGAGCTGCCTTGAGAGACACTCTAACATGCACAAGAGAGTCACTGCACTGTCCTTTTGCAACATCCTCACTACTCATCTTCCATCTTCTCACTACTGCACCACATGTGCTCATTACCTGCCTGTTAAATCTCATTTCTCCCACTGACACTGACTGATTATCAAGCTCTGCAGGTCTTCGCCACCCTCTTGTAATGCAGCCAACCCCCCTAAACCCAATCATGACGCACCCCGTTTTTTCTCTCATTCTGATGTCTTAAGTTAAAAGTTGTTCTAAATATGTGCTGTTTTTACATGTGACTTTCACTTATTTACATGGATTACATGGACATTGAACACCTCCGTTCGAGCTTGGGTGAGGTGATTCTGAATAAGGTGGATATGGACACAATGCAATGCCAATGCTTAACTGAAATTAGTTATATCAAGGAAAATAAACTTTTGGCATGTGGAGCTACACCCCCCCCCCCCCCCCCCACCCCCCCCCCCACCCCCCTTTTTCTTTAAATTTAAGCTCCAGTTTTTATCTGAAGGAATATTTGATTAATTTTAAGCATTGTCTAGCTTTTCCAGACTCCCATCCCAGCTATTGGCAGAAACCTCCTGTCCTGGTATTACTTTATGTCACTGTGTAGCATATCAACAACCATGAAATTCGCTTATTGAAGCAGAGACGACTAAGAGGCTGAAGAAACTGAAGAAGTACAAAAATAAAAATGAGAGTGACCAATAAAGAAACTTGATAAGAATCAATACTAGATGTTGTAATGAAAGCAACTTAATTTCTACAACTGCCTGTTGAGCTAAAAGCTGCAAAAGCACCTCTGTGTTCCTTTAACAAATAGGCATGTATAAATAGAACTGGAAAAATTATCTGTGACATCACCCATAGGTTAGTTTGAAAAACATTTTTAGGGGCTCTTGACAATGTGGGTGCAGGTGTGGTAAATAAGACCCAGATGCAGGAGACCAGAAGGCAGGAGTTCCACAAAAAGAGTGATTTATTTATTAAAAACCAAAAGTGCTGCTAAGCAGGATACAAAAAAAATGGCAGCCAGTTGATCCAAAAATGGGCAAATGGGTGGAATCTGCAAGCCTGACAGTTGACTGGAACACAACTATCTTATCTCAGTTACCACTAGCTAGCTATTTAAATTTTCCCTAGCTCACACTTTTCCTTGCTTTAATTCTATTTCAATCTGTCCATTCATCTTAATTTCAGATGCCGTTACTGAAATGACATTCACAATCAGTACTACTAGAACTGAAAAGACTGGCTCACGTCAAACTCTGTTGGGAACTGAGGTTGCTTGTCGATTAATTGTCGGGGTCCATGCCAGAACCCACGGAGAAGCACTGCCAGCTATACCTGTTGGTTAGCAGCCTGTTTAGTCAACATACAGTAGAGGGGTTCTGGAAAGGTCTTGGGCAGGGATTCTCAACTAGTGGGTTGGAACCCAAAAGTGGAGCATGGAACTGTTTTCGGTGGGTTGTGAATTTGTTCCTTAGATAAATGTATACTGTATTTTTGACTCTTTTTGAAATTACTTCTCAGTTGGTACACTTTATGTAATGTTTGTGCATACAATCAATGTAAATTCTGTACAATCTGAGGTTTAAAGTGAGCATTTGTATCATTAAACAAATTTGAGAGGTTGAAGATTTTTCTTGATTTGGGTAGCAGCTTAAAGGGTGATGGTGGATCCTGAAGCCGGACCAGTTGAGAACCACTGGTGTAGGGCAAAGGAGTTGAACATAAGCATCTGGCTGCTCCCCGGCAGCTGCAAGAGATACTGTAGCTGCAGATTAGGTAGAGATATCATCTACTTGGCCTTGGCTATCAGCCCTTGGCACGGTAGTTAGCTGCTGCCTGCTGCTTAGGTACATTTCATCACTGGACTGTTCCAGGTCAACCCAGAGCTGGTCACAACAATGTACTGGTATAATTAACAGCTTAACAAGCCATGCTATCTTTAAAATAAGAATGATTATGCTCTGCTGTGCCTTTACTGACAGCTCAGAAGTAAAGTTTACTGAAACTGCTAAGTAGCTAAAGCGACAGCTAGCTTGTTTAGCCACTGGCTAATGTAGAAAACAATCTTTGCCACCAGACCTTTCGAGATAAACCAAGAGTCAGTCGCCCTTTGCCTTTCCCTTTAAAATAAGAGCAGTTTTGCTGTCGTCACCTCTCAGATGTTAAGTTCATCAAAAAAGTTCAGCACTAGGCAGCCTACAGTGATGACAGACAGCTGGTAATATGGATAACACCACTGGCTGCAATGCAAAAGTTATAAAAACAAACAAACACACAAAGAAATAACTACGACCTTATTGTGCATAAATTTGGTGTTGTATACTGTATAATTTCAACCGATTGATTTCATAAAAATCAATTCCTGTACAGTTTTCAGGGGCAACTCGCTCTGGGGCCCGACTGTTTTTGTTATACCAGGCTGTAAAATGTTTATTTCTGTTGCAAAATTGGACATTTAAATATGGAGATCAATGGAGATTGACTTTTTGGGAGCCAGCCCCCAGTGGTCACTGCAATATTCCTAACTACCATAATGGGGTTATGTCTGGAAACTGGATGTTGCACCTCATTTAGATCTTGCATTTACAGGCATCCTGAGAAATGTGATCATAAGAGACCAGTACTTAACCTGGATTTGAAATTCGTAACCAAATATTTCTTGATTGATCTCTTTATATGCAAAAAATATGTACGCCATTTATGACTGCGAATACCAAATGTATTGTTATTTTCAAATGACAGAAGTTTCAGTTGGATAATTAGGTGCACATACAGAAAAAAAAAACATAAAATAAGGAGTGCCAGAAATGTTAGGTTTTGAAACATTTTTTTTTTTAATTTTTACAATATTCTTGTAATGTATCAGGTGTATAAAATACATGGAGAGATCTGTCACAAACACAAAGACAACATCAAATGACAACGTCCCAACTGCAGTCATTTGCACACAAATAATGTTGTTAATAGACAGTCCTTGAATCTGTCCCTGGAAGTTTTTGTAAAGAGAATGTGGTCATAAGTATCTCAAACCATCTTCAAATGCATCCTATGTGTCATGTCAGAAGATCTGAATCCACCTTGGAACATTTTTATGCCATACATTATTGTTGGCCATTTGTGACTGGATTTCCTGGGACATCTGAAGTCTGAATGAGGTGATATGTTACCTACATTTATACATTTATAATTCATAAACTATTGTACAAATTGGTCATTGGAAAAAATAAAACATAATGATAATAGTGATGATACTTATACAATAATAATACAATAATTATATTATTTTTTCATAGTGCCCACAGTCTTCTCACTTGCTGTATTCGCATAGTACTGCCCTATACTCACCTTAATAAGACTTGTAGTAATTCCTTCATTAGTCCTACGCTGTTCATCTATCTTGTCATCTGACTTGTGTTGTTCCCTGTCCTGCTGCACATCCACTGCTGTAAAAGTTAAGGTGTCATCAGTGCTGAGGATGTGAGATTTTGCATTGCTATGATGTACACATACTTAACTTTAACTATTTGCGCTGGTATTTGTCATTGTGTAATTGATTGTCATTGATCACTGTGAAGGGAGATTCTGACTTTACCCCAGATCGGATTTGGGATATGGTTGATAAATGAATAGACTTCAGAAAATTAGACCACTTCCTTATTCATAGCTTGAATGTGTGGGCAGCTCTGTGCATCATCTGTCAGTACTGCTGTGCATGCCAGTGTTGAGTGATGAATGGTGCTGAAAGTATATGTTTTTCTTAATCTTCTGTTGCAATGGAGTGTTGCTTACATTTTCTACATTGTACAGGTTAAAATAGTTATTATTGGTTTACGAGTGGTGTCATTATTCCTGAAGGTGCTCTGTTTTATTTTCTTTCTATGCTCGACTCTGCCTTCAGACCTCTGGCATTTTCATCTTAGTCGAGGTTAGCGCCGTACCTAAAGGAATTATAGCGATTCAGTGTCAGTGTCAGGTGTATTATTCTTAATTCCAGGTAATATAAGCACCAGTGTTAGATGAAACCTGCACATATGAAAGACACACTGTACTAGTCTGCATTTCAAGAGTCCAGAAAAAACATCTGCATTTTACATATCCCACTGTCCCAGTTTAAATAAACCTCACCCACTACTAAAGGAGCACTATAAACTGTAAAGCTGGACAAAACCCAGTCAACTCTCTGTAAATGTTTAATTTGTCATATGTCCTTGTATTTGCTGTGCATACTCAAAGGGTAATCAGCAAAGGGACAGTAGCTGAGCCAGAGACACTGAAGTCAGCATGGAGAAGGGGGAATAATGATCATAAAAATGTCATCACTTACTGACATACAGAACGAGAGAGTGCAGGGCTTTTTATTTGGCAGAGGGCTTTTTCAATCTTGGCCAGGCCAGGAATGGGAAGGAAAGAGAAAATGAATGTCAGCATGAAGTGTCTCGAGATGCCTGGAGAGAAAAGGTGCGTTGTTTAAGTGTCAAAGATTGTGATGTGCTCGTGGTGTATGTGTGTGTGCGTAAGACTGAAGTAGTGGAGGTGAGGTGGTGAGGCAGAAGATACTCCGATGTAGAAAGTTAGCAGAGATGTCAGTGCAGAATGCTGTGAGAGCACAGTGTAGAGCCGGCTGAAACCACCTGATGAGGTGTCTCACTCCCACACACACGTACATCTGCGTGACATCATGTCAGTGACTCTCGTTTTCTCATTATGGAAGATAGTGGTTTCCACCCACTATGAAAAATCGACCTAGTTAATAAAGCAAAGAAGATGAAGTACTGAAGTATTTTTCATTACAAAAAGTTTCAGAACAAATCACTGTTTTAGCAAAAAACAAAAGAAACAGAAGGCTTTCTGGGATAATTGCTCTCCTCCTAATTAAGTTCACTTTGGCTATTGAAGATCTTTTCAGGAACCAGGAGGTAAGGAATTCTTATTTGGAGTAACTCACACAAACTGAAATAAATCTTTACATAAATCCTTACATTCATATGTCAGCTCTGCCTACAGGGACTCCAGTGACCTTTTCTTTTTTTTTGCAGACAAACAAAAAGACCAAAAATGAGAAATCATAAAAAGATCTATATAAAAATGACACAACAGATATTAGAGTGGACAAGACCTTGACAATGTTTATTTTCTTTAAACTGAAATACATGTGTGTTAAATGGGAAAAAATATCCAAATAATAACATACTTAGCTGTGCCTTTAAAAATTAAACAACCTACCTTTTGCACAACATGACATGATGCTGTGAGAAAAAAAACCTTGTTATCCACTTTTAATATGCTTAAAAACACTTAACGAAAGGAAAGACGTGATGGTCTTTGGCAGTTTTACCAACAATATCGGAAGTTCTGTCACTTTTCTACTCTGGTTAGGCTTGGATTATATTTACATGGTTATGTTTAGGAATAATCAAATACAGTACCTGGGTGGGGTTATGTCAGGTGAACATTACTGCTCAAGGAACATCGTCTTATTATTTCAGAGTTTTTATTGTGACACTTCTAAATATTATGCTGTGAACCTTCTAGCTGCCTCACATTCTGCAATCTTTCAGTTTCGCTTGATTTCAAGGCCTCATTCAACCTGCAAGATTTACTGGGTTTACGGGGATAATATCGAATAATCTGAAATGGCAAACAGTACAACAATGTCAACCGTTCTTTTCCAGTGTTTGCATGTGGTTGTGTGTTCACGTCACCCAGCTGATGTCTGTCACACTTGACATCCCTCATCTCTGCATCCCTCTTGCGTTCCTCTCCAGCCCTCATCCCATCTAAATCATTCTCGTCTCTTGGCTTGTGGTGCTATAAATAGATTGAGTGAGATGTATGATCAGAAATGAAATTATCTCCTTGACGCACTGCCTGCAATCATTTCCAAGCCCATATGTAACTGTTTGAAGTTGGAGGTAGCGTGAGGCTGTGGCTAACACAATCTTATCAAACCAGAGAGGGCTGGCTGTGGAATCTGTGCCGGCCTCCCAAATCTGCTGGATATTATTCCCTCTGATGGCTGTAAGAGCTTTATCAGTGTGCCAGAAATACTAAGTAACAGAGTATAGAGCCCATTTCTGTGACTGGCAGACAGTTTGCACACAGACGCTCCGGCACTTAAACATATAAATACACGTGTTAATATGTGTTAGCCTGTTTAAGCAGACACACATTAATACCCCAGGTTCTACAAGCCCTTATACATACAGTTTCTAATGCAATGGCTTGACGAATTAGCCACCAATTAAGCAAGCGCAGACAGAATTAGACAGAACTTATTGTCACAGACACACTGGCTGTCAACCTACTACAGCCACAGTCTCAGAGATACACTCTCTCTCTCTCTCTCTCTCTCTCTCTCTCTCTCTCTCTCTCTCTCTCTCTCTCTCTCTCTCTCTCTCTCTCTCTCTCTCTCTCTCTCTCTCTCTCACACACACACACAAACACAAACACACACACACACACATGCACAAATACACACTGGATTGGTCCCAGCGTCTGCCATCTGCGTGTGTTTGTATGTTGGCCTATTGTACCAGGGAATGTGTTATATTAATGTGTGAAAGTGAATGAATGGGTGTTGAAATGAGTCTTTTGATATTTGGAAAGTACTGAAGGTCAGTCTGTTGTGCTGTCAAGGCCAGCGTTGTTTCTTTGAAGAAAGTTTAGATTGAAGTTTGTACTCGCCGTGGCTTTGAAACACAAAATACTTCTTTAATTTCAGTTACTTCTTTTTATTTCAGTTACAGTACAAGAGACTTGATTTCAGTAGGAAATGGAGAAAAGGGAGCCCTTTATGTTAAAGTCATTGAATGACTGTTGAACAAAATAACTAATTGAAATGTAAAACATTTACTCCTCTGCTACTGGCAGTAATTAGCAACTTTTTAAAATATTGTCACATTTTAGCTCTTAAATGTTCTTCAGAAATAAGAACTCTTCAAAATTGCAAATGTTTTTCATGTTTATACTTCCAAAAGCGCGAGTTTGTTTCTCTTTTGTGTCCGTGTTGAAATGAATCATCCAAGATCTCCTGAGTTTCTTGTCTGAGGCAGACAGACGTTTGGGCAGACAGACAGCTGGGTCCTGGGATCGTGTGTGATGCACACCTAACAAACAAGCACAATATTTATGCAGAAATGCAGAAGGACGCTACCTGTCACTCTGCGTTGCTCTCAGGCTTCGTACACAGATAAAGGGCTTTTTTGAGGTCATTATAGGATATTAGCTTGGCTTGAAAAATGAATGGGCTTGGCAAAATGTTTCCGTTGCCTAGCAACCAAGGTAATTTTCAGCAAGCATGTATTGCTTCATTTTCTTCTTCTTTTTTTAATGAAACAGGTGGAGTGGAGATATTTAAGGATATTTTCATTTGGCTTTCATACAGAAAAGGATATAAGGAAAGTTAAAAAAAAAAGATTGTTATCATGTAGACCTGGGGGTTTGAGCAGCCACTTTTGTGAGCCCAGTCTCAGTATTTTCATTATCCTCTCATCTCAGAGAAACTGTTTGAGTTGCCAACACCGGACTCTTAAGATGTTTCAGTCACTATCAGCACCATATAATAGATTCAATTCACACTGAATACTCTAAATACGTTGATAATTAATACTTTACTTTTGCCAGAGAGCAAAGCAGTTAAAAAACAAAAAAAGAAAAAGTCTTGAGGAATGTCATACTACTCATAAAATGATATGAATAACAAAAGCCTGTCATTTTCAAGTGAAACTGTGAAATACTGTGCCATCAATCTGCTGTGGGAGAAACATAGTCTGGGGCTGTTATATACTAGAACTTGCAAAAGGAAAAGTACTACATGTAACGTTTGCCAATAAAAAATAAAAACAAGAAGGAGACAATGAAAATGTGTATCCCTGAATGCTTTACAAGACTGCTACCAGCTACATTATGGAGAGATGGGGGAATATGATTTTGGAGTGAAGAGCAGAGAGGTACTGAAAGGGAAAGAGTGTGAGGAGAGAAAGCACTACTGTACAACACGGTCCTGTGGTGACAGATAAGGTTTTTGGGTTTTTTTTTTGCTGTGGTGGATTAAAAGACTACAGTCTTCAGATGAATATATTAACATTTTATGAGGCAAATCGGGGAATGGCAATCTCTTAGCTTGCATATATAATGAGCTGCTTTAATATGACTGCCTGGTTTGGAGTCTCCCCTGACATGGAGGGAATTGAATGGGATGTTATGTGTGCGGGAGTCTGTGTGTATTTGCAAGATGTGTGTAAATGGGAGTAACAATGAGTGTGCTTAATGGGTGGGTGGGGGGTGAGGCGCATTATGGGTGTGTGCTGAAATGAGTGTTGGGGGTTGGCTGAAGCTTTTGTGCATGTGCGTATGTCTGCCTTCGGTATTAGTTGTGTGGGCGCGCGTGTGTGTGTATAGGCAGGATGCTAATGACCAAACCAGTGGCACTTGCACCAGGACATTACACACATGTACACACGAATGGAGGAACACAAGCACCTTGATAAAATGTGCAATTAGAAGCTGTTCAGTTGCAAATGAAACACTGCAAACTGTTCCAGATTGTACTTCCAAGAACGCTTAACCGAGTGCGTCTCCTTTTACGATGACTTTAGCTGTGTGTTTGCACAATTTATCATTTTTATATCCAACCTTTCAAAATGCAGGCAAACCAGTAATTTTTAACTGTATATTGCAACTTTAGTGTCTGTACTTCTGCCTGACATGAAAAAATAGACAAAATATTCTATTTCTTTTATCATTTATGATATATTGAAATTAAAACACCTCCAATTTTGTCTCTAACAGTTTTTAAATAGTAATGTTTTGGATAGTAATCATTACATGGGGTATTTTTATGTATTCTTTTTATTTGTTTTTTGGGGGGTTTTATATACAGATGTCTTAGAAATTCATGAAATAAATATGGCACTATAGGTGTAATATTATTATTAAAGGTTAAATGGGAATTTGGCATGAGGCTGGAGTCTCTAGGGTTTCACTGTCGTGATGTGGGTGATTCATGTGTGCGCATAAATCATAAAATCTGACAACATTTGCAAAATTTGATAAAAGAAAGTGAGTCCCTGTGGCCTGTCTACCAGAACAATTTCTTCAATACAAAAAATGGAAACTTTAGGCCAAGAATATTAGGGAAACCAAATAAGATTTATTGAATTTTTTGCACATGTGCCTTGGTAAGACTGATGTCTGACTTATCTTTTTAAAAGATAAGTTTAAATTAAAAAAAAATCTTTGCAACATGTATCATTTTTTCTGAAAATCATAATTAAAATTAATTGACAGAAAAACACACAAAAAAGTGTAATACCACATTTTACAAGCTTTTTCTTGAATTATTTTCTCAGAACTATGAAGGAAACATGCTGGAGAGGTATTGTATTGTGAAATACATACTGAGTTTGTTAATTATTTTCATTTTACCTTGAAAACAAACAACACTGACATAACTTAAATAATTCAGAATGGTCAAATAATGTAAAACATTTCACAAATTAAGAAAAGGAAGTACTATTAATGCCCAGTACACGCTCTTTTGACAGATGAAGCTACAGAGACATGGTAAAAATGCAAGCATCTGTTCATGTTTACTCTTTTGTTAGTCTGTCCCTGACACTCAGATTTTTTTTGAGTTGTGTCTGAACGAGAAGGATGTCACATCGTGTGCACTATAAAAAATTAATGACATTAGAACAGGATCAGACAAACGCGCAGAGAAGTGAAAAGCAGAAAGACGGTAACAAAAGACAGACATTGAAAATCAACATCATGTTATAAAAGGGTGTTTTTACCATTACTGCTGAAGGATGCTGTGAATTCAAGGATGACAACAATGTAATGTCAGGGGTTACATACAAGTGCGGCAAAACAAACATTAACAATGTCCTGAAGTGGATGGCCATGTCAGATGGAGCCATGCAAAAGATTAATAGCTTAACATCTCTCATAAAAGGCTGAAAAGTATTTCATGAAGGTTTTTCACATGGATACAGCTCAAAGAAACCTTAGTTTGTTTTCTTTAAGTAAATATGCAACAGGTCAAAATGTGAAACCAAAAAGAATCAAGTACAAACAATGTTTCACAGGGAAGAAAAAGTTTTGCAGTCTATGAAAAATGAGATTCTTTTATGTGCTGCAGGATACATCTGTGGGCTGGCATCTCGCTTTTTGTATTTTGAAATAAAACTGAACTACATAGAACATGTGTGCACCTTTTCAGGCCTTCTGAAAGTTTGAGTATTTCTTTAAAAAAACTAAACAAATCTACGATTAAATGCAAACTAACGTGCAAGCTTTAATAAAAAGAATGAAAGTTGTAGGAAGCTTAAAATGCAGTTATACCAACAATACATCCACAAATAAAGTCTAAACTGAAATGAAAAAACTAAGTTATTTCCTTTGAGAACTTCTTCAACTTTCCTTGCCTTTTTTTTACATAAAAAATTACATCCTATTTCCTCATTGTCTCTCATTTCTGTCTTGCTCATTCATTCCCTACCACTGCCTCTCTTGGTAAGAGACTGAAGGAAGAAGATGTAAGGTGCGTAAGGACGGCCAGAGACCACAGACATCTCTGCTTGAATGTGTCATCTCCTGAATGTTCTTGCCTCTCCGGCAGAAACACTTCTGCTTCAAACTTCAAGAATTTGATTGAATCCTGCAGAGCATTTTAAACATTCATAGTACAACCCGAGTCAGCTTGTCAAATGTCAAAGTCTTGAGTTTAAATTGTTTTGAATTCATAGAAATGCAAGGATGGTTTGAACTGCGCTGTTTCTTGTCCGCTGGCATGGCTGAGAAGGGTGTTTATTGCAAGACGTGTAACCAAAAAGCCAATAACGGAGTAATAAGCATCTGCCAGTAAAGTAAGGTTAGGGCAAGGTACCTAAATTGTGAGACAGTGTTTTTCTGGGATGAAAAAAAAAACAAAAAAACATTTGGCTTTGCATTTGTCACAAGGACAAAAGGTACCAGTAGAACCAAAATGATTAGAAACATAAAAAAGAGTGGCAGACCATGTACATACATTTAAAGGGTTAGTATGACAAGGTGTTTTTAACCTTGAGAAAAGATGGCAAATCTTTTTTTTGTGTGTGTTTTGAATTAGCCCTGCTAATTCAAAACACACACACTTTCTTTTACGTGTGGCTACTTTAGCCTGTAACTCCCTGAATCTATTAAGGCTCTGCATTTTGATGCCATCTTCCCCTGAGCTCACAAATAAGGGCCGGTTTGGAGTGAGAAAAAGAAGGAGAAAAGTTGGAAATGAGAGGTCTTTCACCCTGTTTAAAAATTATGAAATATTCCAAGACATCAGTTACAGATCCAGCATAAAGGTTAGGCTATTATTGGGTTGTGTGTGTGGACAAGTGAACACACCTCGGCATGCGTATGTGAACTGTTAAGTTTTTTTTATTACCATGACAGGCACAGGATGGTATAACCCTGTGTAATACAGAGGTGAGCAGTGCGGCTGTGACTTACTGTGATGAAGAATGAATGCTGTGCCCCCTGAGAAGTTTAGAAACACAAAGAGCATTCTCAAAGTAGAGCATGACTTTGGCAGGTCATTAACAACATGAAACTCTGTGTTCATGCTGTGAGCAACTTGGTTGGACTTCTGACTGGCTGTTTGCAATGCAAGCGATGTGGAGAAGTATACAGGAATCCCTTGTCTTGATATGGGAATAACAATGAGTGGAAAATGTAGTCAAAAGTTACAATTGAGATTCTCATTTTAATTCTCAACTGTAATAGTTATAAAAAAAATACTTACTGGATGTGAAACAAAACAAAATTTTCTAAAATTAACTGCATGTAGGATGGGAATCGAGAACCGGTTCTTGTTGAGAACCGGTTCCCAGTGTTTCAATTCCTTGGAATCGTTTGCCTTTTACGCAAACGATTCCCTTATCGATTCCAGTGGGCGCGAATGACGTCACCAAGCACGTTGCGCAACGTGCAAATTCGCGCCCAGCAGAAAAACACGGGGAAAAAAGCGGCATAAACGCTCGAAAGTTTGGTTACATTTTACCAATAAGGATGACAACAGGGTGACAATTCTTGCAATGTGGACATTTCAACAAAGGGGGGAAACTGTAAGGACTCGGCCGGCTGGTGCGCTGGGAGCGCGGAGTCAGCCGGCGTGTGGTAAGGCTGATTTATGGTCCGCGTTAAATCGACGCAGAGCCTACGGCGTAGGGTACGCGGTGACACGCACCGTACGGCGTAACCTACACCGTAGGCTCTGCGTCGATTTAACGCGGAACCTGCGCGCTTGGTCACGTGGACATGCCAGGAGCGCTCAGTAGGACAGCTTAGCGCGCTCCTGACACAGCTGCAGCTCGTCAGCTCATCTATGGAGAAGTTAAAGAGCAGTCTACCGCTAGTCAGTCTACCAAATACTTTATCCATCCCTGAAGGAAAATTATTACTTAAACTTTTCACTTAAAACTTGATGTAAAAGCTACTTCTGAATTTTAGGTAAGTTTTCCTCTAACAGACAATAACACTGTGTAATATGTCATGTTTTGTTCATCTGATATTCTGTTAACTCAAATTTAACGGCTGGTGTTGTGTATAAAGACTTTTTTTTAGCATACTGACAAGACAGCTAGCATAGTGGATGGTGATGAGATATTCACAAAGTGGGGAAAAAAAGTGTTCTGGGTCAGAAATTAAACAGAATTGCATTCCCTTTGTTTAAGCCCTTGATGGTTTGTAATGTCCACATAAAACGTAAAGCTGAAAGAGTCTACCTTCATCTTCATATTTCTACAAAATGCTTCTCAGACGCAGTATTTATTACACAATGAATTGTATTGCACATCATATAGATTAGGAATGTAGGCATGTGTCTACTTTCGCGGGTATTTAGATAAGGATCAACAAAATCTGACCAAAAACCTCCACCTTAAAATTGGTTAAGATTTTCCAAGCACAGATTTTTATATTATGTAGAAGTCTTATATTTAACAGGACATATTATTCCCTCAGATATGTCCAAACCACACCCCAACATAGATATATTCCTCTGGTATGCCATGGTACAACATACAGGATACCTTTTCAAAGGTTCACTGGTGTACACATGGCAGCAGCAAAGCAGCAGGGGTGCCCTGATTGTTAGCAAGAGCTGGATAGGTTATTGAATAACCTCACTGTCTTCATACTTTTTAAAATTCTCCTCACAGTCCCAGTTTTGGTAGCTGTAAATCCTCAAAAGTTGTTTCAAGTCACCTGTAATAAACAAACCATGGCAAGTTTAGATTACCCTCAAATTTGGTTACACATTCGTCAAATTATATCCAGGTTTGATTTGGGAATACAATAGAACACAGTACAATAGCTTATGGTAAAACAATTAAGGGCTATGACCTACATTTACCCCAACAGATATTGACTGTCAATAATACTGATGATTTGCTGCATTCAGCTTTAGATTTGTCCAACCATAGGAACTGAGAATTAGAGAAGAAATCAACCAGGCTGTACCAACAACAGCCACGGGCATTTCTACAGCTTCAGTTACATGTCCTGACTTGACTCTAGGCTGCTCCTATAGAGCTCCCTGAGCTGACATCAATTGTCATTAAAGCTAAACCTTTCACATGTCTATTAGGTCCCATCCCAACTCAACTTGATAACTCGACATCCCAACAGACCTGGGTCTGCTGTTGTGTCCCACAGGGTTTAAGTGTGAGGGCCAATCCTGTTCAGTCTATACATGCAGCCCTTGGGAAATACTATCCAGAATCAATTTCTATTGCTATGCTGATGATACACTGCTGTATTTATGTATGAAGCTGGATTTAACAGAACAGTAGGACAAACTTCAGCTATGTCTTAGAGACCTTGTCGTCTGGATGTCCACAAACATTTTGCTTTTAAATTCTGATAAAACAGAGGTCAAAGTTTTTGGTCTCAAGTACCTTTGGACTGGATTAGCTGATTTTACCGCTGTTCTCTGGTACAACTGTGAGAAACCTTAGAGTTATTTTTGATCAGGATTTGTCACTTCTAGACTAGATTAATGTAATGCATTATTAGAAAGATTAGATTAGATTAGATTAGTTATTCTCTGAATATCCTCCAGCTGATCCAAAATGGAGCAAGTTATTATAGTTAACAAAAAAAAACTGAAACTATCAGTGAAAAATAATCTTGTTAACTGAATTGAAAATAAAAACTAAAGAAATTAAATGAACAATAAATCAAAACTAAAAATAATGCAAAAGTTACTGAAACAAAATATAATTGCAGGTAAAATTGTCTCTGTTTTCATTTTCATTTTGTGCCTTGTTTTTTGATATTTTGCACTTAAGTTTTCTAATTCTAATTACTGTTGCGGTGAGCCATCTGTATGTGCAGGTGCATGCCCGTGCAGGTGCATGCCCGTGCATGTGACAGGGGCCGGCTGCTCCGTGGCAGCAGGTGAGCGCAATTTTCTAATCAGCAGCATAGACAGGGAATTAAGAAACTCTCAGTTCACTGGATTTGCAACTGAGTTGACAGCAGTGGAAACAGACAAAAACAAACTTAAAGAAAACTGAAACGCGTGGGAAAACCTAAATCAAACAGACTGTCGGGGAGCTAAACAATAGGATTGTTGATTGCGTGTATATAATTTTCATAAAATTAACTTTATTAAAATAGAAGTCATCACATGTGAAACATGAGAATTTCTGTTAAAATTTTGTTAAAATCTACAGTGAAATTGGGTTAAAATGTTTGATTTCATTTAAGTTAAAAGATAAATATTAAGCTTAAATCATAAGTCTGTACATCAAATAAGTTTGGATAAAATAATATTGGTTAAACTTGAGGGAAACATCTTAATTTGAAAGTAAATGGTTCTATAAAAAGAACTAGATTTCTGTTCATCAATTCAATTATTCATATATTGTGTGCTGCATTTTAACTCTACAGCTGTTGCTTATTTACTTTATTTGACTTAGCCTTAGGTAAAATGTAGGTGTAAAATATACTTACCTGTGCAAAAGATACTTACCTTTAAAATATACCTATCTTTATACTTACCTTGATGCTGATTCTTTGCTAAATGATACATTTTATTTACATTGGGTTTGTTTTGTGTATTTTAAAGGTTTTTTACCTATTCATCCTTCTTCACCCTGTTTATGTCAAATAAACTTGGAGAAGGAGTCTGAGTCCAGAGTCTGTCAAGTCCTTCCTTTTCAAGTGTGGAAGCCATGCAGTTGTTAATACACTTGACAATTACTCAAAGGAAAGAATTAAGCATTTTTGAACTGTATGGCATTGTTAATGGGATTCTTTCATCCTTAATTTTTTTTGTCAATACCTCAAAAACCTCAGGACTGAAACTAAACTTAAAGGAGCTTGAGGCAGGATTTATGAAAAAAATTTGTATACGTTTTAAGTTTTCTAGTAATAATGTCAGATGAAGCGTTCCAAACCAAAAAGAATGGGCCCTCTAGTGTATCTCTCCTTTGCCTTGAACAGGCTGTGTGCTGCAAAATGCGCTGCAATTGTGACCGGAATTTCCCGCGCTGTCCTGCAGGTGTGACGTCAAATGACGCTGCATGCACGTTCTCCCCGTTCTCCCGTGCCGGCTTCACTGTTGGCTGCAGTACCCCCAATGGCCGTCGTAGTGAAGGGTGGCGCTATAGAGTCTAATTTCTTAAAAGGAGCCTCATGCTCCTTTAAACTAACCAATTATTTTAAAAACAAAAAACTACTGATGCGCTTGTTAAACTAATGAAATCATCAAACAGATTGAAAAACAAAATAAAAGTAAAAACTAGTAAAAAAAAAAGAGAAACTCATAACACTGTAGTGTTGACAGGAATCAGCAAGAGAGGCAACGTCTCCACGTACACCAACATGATCCACTGAGCGGTGGCTCTCAACCGTCTTTGCTCCTCTCCTTTCCTCTTCTTCCCTTTCCTTCCTTCAGCTCCATCCATCCATCCATCCATTTTCCATTCCCGTTTTAATCCTGCACAGGGTCACGGGGTCTGCTGGAGCCTATCCCAGCTCATTGCAGGCACGACGCAGTGGTTCACCCTGGACAGTTTGCCAGTCTATCACAGGGTCACATGTATAGACAAACAACCACACACGCACAAACTCACACCTACAGGCACTTTAGAATCTACCATCAACCTAGCGTGCATGTTTTTGGACTGTTGGAGGAAGATGGAGTACCTGGAGGGAACCCGGGCAATCCCGGGGAGAACATGCAAACTCCAAACAAACTCCAGCCAGACCAGGGAGATGAACCAAGAACCTTCTTGCTCTGAGGCAACAGTGCTAACCACTAAGTCACTGTGCTGCTTTCAGCTCAATATATAGTTGTTAATTTAAATTCATAAGCAAACTGTGCACTGTTGTTCCTGTCTGCGATGGACTGGTGACCTGTCCAGGGTGTAACCCCCTTGCCTCTCACCTGAAATGAGCTGGGATAGGCTCCAGCAGACCCCTGTGACCCTGCAAAGGATAAAGCGGGTATAGATAATGGATGGATGGATGGATGTTGTTCCTGTAGTTTGTCTTGCTGATCTGCCTCCCTGTTTCTCTTCTGTACATGTTTGCAGGCCAGAGTCTGCATGCTGACCTGCAGTCGGGCTTTTCCTATGTGATATTGATAATACATTTGTTCCTTCTCCTCTGTCCTCTCTCCCTCGTCTTTTCTTCCTCTGCCCGGCTGGCCTTTGACAGATGGGGTATGACCCAGGTCCTGCTCAAGGTTCTTATCCTCATAAAGAGTTTTTCCTTGCCGCTTTTTGGCCATAAGGTTTTTCTTCCGGTAGGGGAGTTTTTTACTTGCCATTGTTTCTTTTAGTATTCCTCAGGGGTCATGTTTTGGGTCTTTGAAAAGTGTATTAACAATTTGTATAATAATAACCACTAATAAAATTGAGTTGAGGTGAATATTTTCTCCACAAATACATCAAAGAATTGTCTCATAAGGAAAAGGTTGTGGTGGAGGGGAAATCTGATATGATTGGATTTGACAGTCAGCTGTTAAGCATAGAGTTGATGAACAAGCTACTGCTAATGAAGTATTAATATGTCAACTTGATTAAGTTAAATCAAATTGTAATTAAAGAGATGGGATATGTAAAGAGGACAAAACCTTCAAAGAGTCTTGACTAAATATGATTGATAAGACAATGACACATAACTACTTTGATAAGAAGGACAGATTATGTGTTTTACAGTAGAAGACAGAAAGGGGACCTAAAGCCTAAATGAAATAATTGCTTTTAATATCCAAAGACCACATAGGTCCCTTCACATTAATCTGCTCAAAATGTATAGATTTATTATAATTCGGAAGAAATAAGTAGAAGCAAACACCAAAGTGTAAAATGAATACTCTAAGCAAACAGTAAGCCTATACATTGGGTTTACAGTTGGTCCGACACAAAAACAACTGAGCTAAGTGGAGGTGGGAGGACCTGACCTACAGGCCACTTAAAGCGCTTACATACTGGCATTTCTTTGCAGAAAATGTCCCCCTTTTGCTGGTCACAGTGCCTGAATGTAAGCCATTTTCCGGAAAGGCGTGAAGTTAGACTGCCTCTTTTTTCTGCCACCCGAGGTAGACCAAAAGGCATGAAAAGGGAGAGACCGGTCATGTAGATAAGGGCCATCCCCCCATTCCTTCACCATGTGTGAATGTGAGAATTTAAAAACTTCCTGATCACGTTAGACGTGTGCCGACCATAGTTGTAAGAAGAGAGGGGCTGCAGTTCGCTCCAGGAACAATCGGCGCCTGAAGTTTAAACCCGCTCACAAAAGAAACGGCAGCTGGTGAAGAAGATCCAGACACTCCCATGGAGCGGAATCTGTCTAGTTATACTGTTCAAACCTTCACGCTCAAGAAAGCTGCTTTCATGAAAGCTGTTTTTCCACAGTTTTTATTTTTGTTATTATTAATGAGCATTATGAGCACAAAGAACGTAATTGACAGCTTCTGTCTTGTACACACGAGGTCGAGTCATACTTTGTTTCTGAATGCTGGTTTCGTGTCTGTAAGGACACATGGTTGGGTATTTTTCTCTCTTGCTTGGGCCAGTATCTAAAGGCCAGTGGAGTAAAATTGGTGGTCCACTTTTATGGAAACCTTACACGTATATAAGTGTCTACTAGTTAACCAGGCCTAGTCAGACAGGCCTGCAACTTTCCGAGGTTAGCAGACTGCTGAGGGGGAAGGGGTCCTTAAACTGAACACCATGCATGACCACACCAAAGTAAAGGGCCTCCACCACCTGGAATCAGTTTAACATGGAGGCACACAGCTGCTGTACTGTCAAGAAAAAAGAGTAGAATGAGAGGTTAAAAGTAACTCTCTGATAAAAAGGAAGTGAGCAATGACAATGTTTAATTGCATACAATGAACACAGCTTTCCTTCACTTCTGCACACTGCTAGATTAGACAGCCACCCCGCTCGAGCCAGAGGACCGCCCAGTATACGATCACATACACACATGCTAAAAAGAATGGAGCGAAGATAACAAAAGCCCCACTGAAACACCAAACCAAAACTGCATACATACAATCCAGGTAATATTCACATCATCTGCTGAACCCAGGGGTGTTTACAGTGCCAAGCACATGACATGGTGACAACAGGCTTCATCACAAATTCTAATACAACAAACGTAGCAGAGACAGAACAGCTTGTTGGAGCAAGAATGCACTTGAAGTTGTCCCACATTGTGCACAGATGGGCCTACAAATAAAATGCAGAGCATAATTACTAATTAAAAAAATACACACTGGTAAAGAATGTATTCTTAACCTACTGGCAGCTGAAGTGCAGACTTACAATGAAGAGGCCATAAAGCAAGCAGCCTCAGGCTGAACAAATGACTAAACATTAACCGCAAATTATAGCTAGAACCCCCCCCAAAACAATAGCTTACCAACCACACCAAGATACCAAACAAAGGCTTAACAAAAAAGCTAAGCGCTATGACGCAAAAGTGAGATTTAAATGTAGTAGCGGAAAAAGAAATCCCATATTTTGCAGTCTTTTTTTTAAATGTAAATCACCATTCCTGGACAACATGAAATGTCTCACAATTAGCACCTGTCAGTCCAGGACACAAGCACAGAGCTGGGATCTGAAGACTGCTATGTCATGTAACTGCTCTACAAATGGATCTGTGGTGTGCGTTGTGTTTGATGTGGAGAAACCCTCAAATACAGTCACTCGCTATATCAGATTACAGTGCATGTATACACTAAGCACATAGGTATATCAGGCAGACCTAATAAAGTGGCTGGTGAGGGTGCACACACACACAAACAGTAACTTTTTACACACTTAGATGTTACTAAGTGAAAAAATACTGACATTAGATGTTACGGTTACAGACAAGTGGTGCAAAACAAACAGATCAATGTGTTGAAGTGTGCGTTCTGTCAGTAAAGGGCTTCTGCTCTCTGTATTTTTAACATGAAGGCCAGCAGCCAAACATGATGCACCACTCCGTCTGCAACTTCTGATATAAAATAGATACACACTGTTTACCGTCACATTATTACCTCAAAACTCTTGTTTTTTAATACATACAGCTAGGGATGTCCCGATCCAATCACGTGATCGGAAATCGGGCCTGATCACGGTTGTTTCAGACTTGATCGGAATCGGACGTTGCATCCCGATCAGGGATCGATATGTATTTTATTCTCATTATTTTGAGCAGTGCATCAAACAGATGATGGAAAAAATGTTAAACAACTGTGGTATCAGCAACCAACGGGTCAAGTAATTTTGTGTGACAACGCTGCTAATAAGAAGAAAGAAGAAAATAGATCTCTCGCACAGTTATAGATGTGAAATCTAGGTAGATCGAAATTGCTTTTTGTATAATTTTTTGTATAATTGTTACAGTAAATATTTATTTTTGCAGACAAGTTGGACATTTTAACATAGAAGTCAATGGAAATCAACTCACTTTAGTAGTTAGTCACTAGCTGTGTTTCCATGACTCACAGTTGTATCTACTTCCACAATGGCGTCAGCGCTCAAAATCTAGATGTTTCTCTGAGGAGTAAACACACACACACACACACACACACACACACACACACACACACACACACACACACACACACACACACACACACACACACACACACACACACACACACACACACACACACACACACACACACACACACCTGCAGACACACCTTCTTCAGTGGGTGAGTATGAAACTCCGGGAGCTAACAAACACACAACTGTGAAGGTGGATCATTTGATGGAATAAAGTGTCTCACTCACACACTCACACACACACACACACACACACACACACACACACACACACACACACACACGCAGAGAAGCACATGCAGCCACTTGTTTCACATGTAAAATCAGCGCTGCATTTTCCCCAGAGCTAGAAATCCTGGTGAATCACTGTCAAAACTGATTGCCGGGTACCACTTGAGTAATGACACGAACATGAGTGAAACAAAGAGGAAGAAATGAAATAGGATGTTCCCTTTCAGTCTACATCAGCTCTGTGTTGAGTTATGCGTATGTCCTGCTAATTCTTTTGTGTATCAGCTGATTATCTTTTTGTTTTCTTATTTTCCTTCCTGTCTTCTACTGTCCCTCATTATATTCTCCATCTGTCATTGTTCTTACACCTTTACAATAATTAAGAAATAATTAAAAACCTAGAGTAGTCAGAGACAGAGAAGATTTATTTTGTATCTATGGGGACATTACAGTTATAGACAATGGGGGATAGTGATGTTCGACAGGTTTTCCTTGGATACTTCATTTGAAAAGCTCCTTTTCTAAAGAATCAAACATAAGATTTCATCACTATCATTGTCAGATTTGCTAATAAACCTCGGAAAAAATTTCGAGCAAGCAATTTTCACAATGCAGTGTATAAATAAAAATGAGATTGGGCCTCATTCATGAAATCATCCATAAATAATCTGTGAATAGATTTGCACAAAAATCACCTCCTTACGAAAAACCTGCTGTGGATTCACAAACACCATGTAACCCACAGACAAATAAATCATGTAGCTCACGGGATGTGCCATCCTCTTAACTTAAAAGAAAGAAGAAAAACAGAATTAGAAGCTTGCTTCAGAGCAAATTTGCTACATTAAACATTGCTATATTGAAACATTTTAAGTAGTTGTGGGAAAAACCAAACAGAGGCTGAAAGAAATGTGTAAAACAAAATGAAAGTTTGAAAATATGAATCCCATCGCAGCTTTGAATCCCAGCCGAGACTTCGACGTGTGTGTGGTTCACAAGCTCCCTCGGCCTCCAACTACCGAGTTTGTTTGTTGTTAAAAGTCCTGTATCATCAAAACGCAGATGTTGATCTTTCAGGTTGAAATTTGCCACCAGTTGCAGCAGAGTAAAACGTTGCTTGTAGTAACTGTAAATACATACTAAGTTGCTGATAGTTTCAACTTTTCTCAGCCGGTGTTGCTTGCGACATGGTAGCTCTTCCCAAGGAATACGTTGGGTTTTAGAAGGTTGAATATTTCAGTGAACTC